>NC_140206.1:661439-768939 GCF_965226575.1 Pagrus pagrus
TAACACTCACGTACACCTCACACCTCACCTGTTAGCACCGGTTATCTCGCGTTACAGGTCACAGATGTCGGTGTAACACCTGTTAGCATCCTGGGCTCGTTTACACGGAGCTAGTGCTGTTGTCGCTTTAGCTCGAGCTAACTATCAGTTAGCTAACGATAACTTGAAGAAGAGCGACGTCAGCTGGATCAATAATCTCCGTGTTGACCTGTTGTTGTTGAACAGTTGATTTAGGAACGTCACGGAGCTTCAAAGACGACGGTTTTAGCTAGCACCGTTAGCTTTTAGCAGCCGGAAGCCGACGCTCTGCTGTTTCTACGGTAACGTGACGTCATAACGGTGCGACGGCGCATCGCTCTGCACCAAAGTGGAGCTGAACGAAGAAAAATAATAATAATTATAATAATAACAGTTACTATTATTATTATTATTGTTATTATTATTATTATTATTATTATTATTATTATTATTATTATTATGACATTATCTATCTATCTATCTATAAAGCTTTATTGACAACAGGATAATAATCCTGTGTTTGTGCTGTTATTGATTACATATTGACAGAAGCGCTGTGAAATGACGGTGAGAGAAGAGCGACTCCATTTTATTAAACATGCAGCACATGTAGATGATTAATGTAACAAAATGTGTGTTATTAAAGAGAACAGCAGAGTCTCCAGCTGTGTGTCCATGTGTCCTCTGGGTGGCGCTGTTCACTCAACTCAAGCTTGTTTACTTTCAGTTATTGTTCCTCATGTTTGTTAAAATAAAAACAACTTGAAGTCCTTCAGTTTCTATTTCTGTTTCATATAAACGTATTAAACTATATAAACGAGTTTAATATTTCTGTTTTATGAATAAAACTTGAATTGGTCATTTTTTTTAAAATTCCACTTTTTTCATGTTTCTATTTTTCCACGTGTCTTTTCATGGATGCAGATGAATTCTCAGGTGTTTAACACTTGGAAAAAAAGTATTAGTTGGATTTATTGCATGTGCTGTATAAATATTTTTATTTTTTGCATTTTATTCTACTATAGTATCACATTCTTTTTATTGTTGATGTCTTTTTGATTAATTTATGATTAGTATCACTGTTTTTATTGGTTTCCGTCTTTTTTTCAGGTATTAAAAAAAATCTATGTGCAATAAATTCAAATATGTAATATTTTTATTATTATTTTAAAAAATAGAATACAACAGAATAACTGCTCCTCTCAGCTGAAGGACTGTCTGGGCATGAAATGTGCTGTATAAATAAAGTTTAAATGTTTATTTTATTAATGTTTTATTATTATCACCGTTTTTATTGGTTGCCGTCTGTTTCCGGTATTAAAAAACCTCTGTGCAATAAATGAAGATCAATAATACATTTATGATAAAATACAACATAATAACATTTTGTTAAAAATCTAATAAAAATATTATAACTCAGGTAACGGGACCTGTTCATAGTGACGTTACTGAAAGTACCACCGTTAATAGTAACGGTGTGTGTGTGTGTGTGTGTGTGTGTGCGTGTGTGTGTGTCGGTGCAGCAGCTGCTGCAGCCCTCGTGCACAGCCCCTCTCTGTCTCCGGTGCGCCTGCGTGCTGGATCACACCGAGCCACCGAGCGTCCGCTGCCCGGCCCGGCAGGAGGAGCGACAGACCCGGGCTGCTGCTGCTGCTGCTGTTGGAGCCGCACGGTAACGGTAACTGCGGCCGGTAACGGGATCGGTACTAGTAACGGTGACGTGATGTGATGCGATGCCGCGCGGGATCACGGTAACGTAAGAACAGCAGCAGCAGCGGAGGAGGAGGAGGAGGAGGAGGAGGAGGACTGTCGAGGCTCAGCCGAGGAGGATGCAGCACTGACCGACTGGAGGAGCTCATCCGTCCGTCCAACGGTGCGAGCCGGCAGCCTGGACCGACCCGATCTGATGTAAAGCCGCAGGGATGGACGGGTAGGCAGGGAGGAGGCGCGAGGAGCGGAGCGAGCGTCGGTACATAACGGAGGAGAGAGCGCGAGGAGGAGGAGGAGGAGGAGGAGGAGGGAGGATGAATCCGGTGGATGGAGGAGGAGAAGCGGGCCCGGACGGCCTGGCGACGGCAGGTAGGGTGTGTGTGAACGTGCGTGTGTGTGCGCGCATGTGTGTGTGTGCGTGTGTAGTGGGAGCTGCTGTCGCCATGATGCCTCCACATCCGCCCATTGACTCAGAGTGTGTGTGTGTATGTGTGTGTGTGTGTGTGTGTGTGCGTGTGTGTGTGTGTGTGTGCGTGTGTGTGTGTGTGTGTGTGTCAGCATCCCTCTGTCCAATGGCACTGAGGTGTGTGTGAGTGTGTGTTGGGGGTGGAGGGTCCCTATCGAGGAGGATTGTGGGAAGGCCTGCTCTGCTATTAAACGTGTGTGTGTGTGTGTGTGTGTGTGTGGTCACATGACGCGTCCATGTTCCATTCATTCCAGCACTGTAGTATTATTAATAGTATTGATACCACCAGCTAACCAAGTATACTGCGTTCTGATTGGCTGGCAGCTGTGGGGAAATCTCATCATCACTTCACCCGCCGTCATAAATTGGGACTCAAGGTGTGTTAACCTGCAGGTAACCATAGCAACAGTACCGGTTGCTGGTGCAAATTACACCCAAAAATAACGTAAATGTCTTTATTAACGACTGTTTTATTGTGAAGGAGCAACCTCCACATACACAACGCACACGGCTGGTACTGGTCGTGAAGGCTGGGCTCGGGTCAGCAAACTGAGGGCCAAATCTGGTGATATTCATCCCCTGACTCAGTGTGAATACGAGGCTGATGTAGATCCTGATAAATGACCACGTCTGATCACATACTGTCCCCACTTGAATAGAAGCAGCACACAGTCTGACATGAGGTCTGATGAAGGGATTACAACACTTCTAAGAGGGATGCTGTTACCCCTCTAGCGTCACTCGGGTTGGGTCTGTCCTACAGCAGACTGTCACTCTGGTAATCAGGGTCCTTGGCCCTGCTTGTGACCAATAATCAAGAGTAATGTGTTTTCCAGTTAAGAAGTGCGAGTATGTTAACATACATAAACAATGTAACTTCTGTTACGTAAGTGATGTGAGTGAACATAGTTATATTAACCCAAAGCATGATCTTTTCCTAAAACTAACCATGTAGTTGTTGTGCCTAAACCTAAAAAGACTGTCTGGAACAATATAAATGTATCTTTAAAAGACATCATGGGAAACATCATTCTGAACAGCTGTGCAGCAGTGAACTGAAGGAACATCATTACTTTTATCAGCAGAACATCTTTAACAAAAAGCTGATTCTGAAAGAGCAGCAACTTATTACCATTCAGGCTATTGAATAATGACTGAGAGTTAAAGAGACATTGATGTACTTTTACTGTAAAGCAGCTGGTTGGATTCTAATGTAAAGCAGCTGGCTGGATTCTTATGTAAAGCAGCTGGTTGGATTCTAATGTAAAGCAGCTGGTTGGATTCTAATGTAAAGCAGCTGGTTGGATTCTGGTTGGATTCTAATGTAAAGCAGCTGGCTGGATTCTTATGTAAAGCAGCTGGTTGGATTCTGGTTGGATTCTAATGTAAAGCAGCTGGTTGGATTCTAATGTAAAGCAGCTGGTTGGATTCTGGTTGGATTCTAATGTAAAGCAGCTGGCTGGATTCTTATGTAAAGCAGCTGGTTGGATTCTGGTTGGATTCTAATGTAAAGCAGCTGGTTGGATTCTAATGTAAAGCAGCTGGCTGGATTCTTATGTAAAGCAGCTGGTTGGATTCTAATGTAAAGCAGCTGGTTGGATTCTAATGTAAAGCAGCTGGCTGGATTCTTATGTAAAGCAGCTGGTTGGATTCTGGTTGGATTCTAATGTAAAGCAGCTGGTTGGATTCTAATGTAAAGCAGCTGGCTGGATTCTTATGTAAAGCAGCTGGTTGGATTCTGGTTGGATTCTAATGTAAAGCAGCTGGCTGGATTCTAATGTAAAGCAGCTGGTTGGATTCTGGTTGGATTCTAATGTAAAGCAGCTGGTTGGATTCTAATGTAAAGCAGCTGGTTGGATTCTAATGTAAAGCAGCTGGCTGGATTCTTATGTAAAGCAGTTGGTTGGATTCTGGTTTGATTCTAATGTAAAGCAGCTGGTTGGATTCTAATGTAAAGCAGCTGGTTGGATTCTAAAGTAAAGCAGCTGGTTGGATTCTGGTTGGATTCTAAAGTAAAGCAGCTGGTTGGATTCTAAAGTAAAGCAGCTGGTTGGATTCTAATGTAAAGCAGCTGGTTGGATTCTGGTTAGATTCTAATGTAAAGCAGCTGGCTGGATTCTAATGTAAAGCAGCTGGCTGGATTCTGGTTTGATTCTAATGTAAAGCAGCTGGTTGGATTCTAATGTAAATCAGCTGGCTGGATTCTAAAGTAAAGCAGCTGGTTGGATTCTAATGTAAAGCAGCTGGCTGGATTCTAATGTAAAGCAGCTGGTTGGATTCTGGTTAGATTCTAATGTAAAGCAGCTGGTTGGATTCTAATGTAAAGCAGCTGGCTGGATTCTAAAGTAAAGCAGCTTGTTGGATTCTAATGTAAAGCAGCTGGTTGGATTCTGGTTAGATTCTAATGTAAAGCAGCTGGCTGGATTCTAATGTAAAGCAGCTGGCTGGATTCTAATGTAAAGCAGCTGGTTGGATTCTGGTTTGATTCTAATGTAAAGCAGCTGGCTGGATTCTAATGTAAAGCAGCTGGCTGGATTCTAATGTAAAGCAGCTGGCTGGATTCTAAAGTAAAGCAGCTGGCTGGATTCTAATGTAAAGCAGCTGGCTGGATTCTAATGTAAAGCAGCTGGCTGGATTCTAATGTAAAGCAGCTGGCTGGATTCTAATGTAAAGCAGCTGGTTGGATTCTGGTTTGATTCTAATGTAAAGCAGCTGGCTGGATTCTAATGTAAAGCAGCTGGCTGGATTCTGGTTTGATTCTAATGTAAAGCAGCTGGTTTGATTCTAATGTGAAGCAGCTGGTTGGATTCTAATGTAAAGCAGCTGGTTGGATTCTAATGTAAAGCAGCTGGCTGGATTCTAAAGTAAAGCAGCTGGTTGGATTCTAATGTAAAGCAGCTGGCTGGATTCTAATGTAAAGCAGCTGGTTGGATTCTGGTTAGATTCTAATGTAAAGCAGCTGGTTGGATTCTAATGTAAAGCAGCTGGCTGGATTCTAAAGTAAAGCAGCTGGTTGGATTCTAATGTAAAGCAGCTGGTTGGATTCTGGTTAGATTCTAATGTAAAGCAGCTGGCTGGATTCTAATGTAAAGCAGCTGGCTGGATTCTAATGTAAAGCAGCTGGTTGGATTCTGGTTTGATTCTAATGTAAAGCAGCTGGCTGGATTCTAATGTAAAGCAGCTGGCTGGATTCTAATGTAAAGCAGCTGGCTGGATTCTAAAGTAAAGCAGCTGGCTGGATTCTAATGTAAAGCAGCTGGCTGGATTCTAATGTAAAGCAGCTGGTTGGATTCTGGTTTGATTCTAATGTAAAGCAGCTGGTTGGATTCTAATGTGAAGCAGCTGGTTGGATTCTGGTTGGATTCTAATGTAAAGCAGCTGGTTGGATTCTGGTTGGATTCTAATGTAAAGCAGCTGGTTGGATTCTAAAGTAAAGCAGCTGGCTGGATTCTAATGTAAAGCAGCTGGCTGGATTCTGGTTGGATTCTAATGTAAAGCAGCTGGCTGGATTCTAATGTAAAGCAGCTGGTTGGATTCTGGTTGGATTCTAATGTAAAGCAGCTGGCTGGATTCTAATGTAAAGCAGCTGGTTGGATTCTAAAGTAAAGCAGCTGGTTGGATTGTAATGTAAAGCAGCTGGCTGGATTCTAAAGTAAAGCAGCTGGTTGGATTCTAATGTAAAGCAGCTGGCTGGATTCTAAAGTAAAGCAGCTGGTTGGATTCTAAAGTAAAGCAGCTGGTTGGATTCTAATGTAAAGCAGCTGGCTGGATTCTAAAGTAAAGCAGCTGGCTGGATTCTAAAGTAAAGCAGCTGGCTGGATTCTAATGTAAAGCAGCTGGTTGGATTCTGGTTGGATTCTAAGGTAAAGCAGCTGGTTGGATTCTGGTTGGATTCTAATGTGAAGCAGCTGGTTGGATTCTGGTTGGATTCTAATGTAAAGCAGCTGGCTGGATTCTAAAGTAAAGCAGCTGGCTGGATTCTAAAGTAAAGCAGCTGGCTGGATTCTAATGTAAAGCAGCTGGCTGGATTCTGGTTGGATTCTAATGTGAAGCAGCTGGTTGGATTCTGGTTGGATTCTAATGTAAAGCAGCTGGTTGGATTCTGGTTGGATTCTAATGTAAAGCAGCTGACTGGATTCTAAAGTAAAGCAGCTGGCTGGATTCTGGTTGGATTATAATGTAAAGCAGCTGGTTGGATTCGAATGTAAAGCAGCTGGCTGGATTCTTATGTAAAGCAGCTGGTTGGATTCTGGTTTGATTCTAATGTAAAGCAGCTGGTTGGATTCTAATGTAAAGCAGCTGGCTGGATTCTAATGTAAAGCAGCTGGCTGGATTCTAATGTAAAGCAGCTGGTTGGATTCTGGTTGGATTCTAATGTAAAGCAGCTGGTTGGATTCGAATGTAAAGCAGCTGGCTGGATTCTTATGTAAAGCAGCTGGTTGGATTCTGGTTTGATTCTAATGTAACGCAGCTGGCTGGATTCTAATGTGAAGCAGCTGGTTGGATTCTAATGTAAAGCAGCTGGTTGGATTCTAAAGTAAAGCAGCTGCTTGGATTCTGGTTTGATTCTAATGTAAAGCAGCTGGTTGGATTCTAAAGTAAAGCAGCTGCTTGGATTCTGGTTTGATTCTAATGTAAAGCAGCTGGCTGGATTCTTATGTAAAGCAGCTGCTTGGATTCTGGTTGGATTCTAATGTAAAGCAGCTGGCTGGATTCTAATGTGAAGCAGCTGGTTGGATTCTGGTTGGATTCTAATGTAAAGCAGCTGGTTGGATTCTAATGTAAAGCAGCTGGCTGGATTCTTATGTAAAGCAGCTGCTTGGATTCTGGTTGGATTCTAATGTAAAGCAGCTGGCTGGATTCTAATGTGAAGCAGCTGGTTGGATTCTGGTTGGATTCTAATGTAAAGCAGCTGGTTGGATTCTAATGTAAAGCAGCTGGCTAGATTCTGGTTGGTTTATTGTGAAGGATTGGGATGTCTTCTATGGTAAATAAGCTGGTGGACTTTTATTGTGAAGCATCCTTTTACTGGCTGCTTGTTCTTTTACATTTTATGCTTCCAGCTTTTGATAAATCTCGTTCTTGATCCAGTGGAGTTCTAATGAACTGATGTAGTCATTTAGGAGCTGATTTTTAAGTGAACACAAATCAAGCGTTTATTTTTATGCACATTTTAGTTACTAGTGTTCATAACTTAACTTATGTCGTGTGTTGATAGAACAAGCCTGACTGTCCTGAGGTGTAACAGACCTTGTTTATTATTTCATTTGTTAATGTTCTCTTTATGTTTCTGTAGAGTACTCAGAGTTTTGTGTTTTTAATTGTGACATACTGTAAATCCACTCCATTTATGATCTAATGTGTTCTGTCACTATTTTTCTGGTTGTATATGTTGTAGACATCTTTGTTTTCAGAAAGAAATTCAAGACAAAGAGTAAAAGTCAAAAACAGATATCGGCCTCTGATTCGTCATCAGATTTGTCAGTGGACCCTGATGTCTCCGTGTCTACGAGGCTGACATTTTGGAGACTCAGAGGACATTGTGGTGAAATATATTCATTAGTTTTTGTTGCATAATGTGTGTGATGTGTCCTGACAGACTGACAGCGAGTTCCTCTGAAGGCTTTTCATCTGCTCTCTGCTGCAGCTATTTTAGGCTTTACACTGACTCAGTGTGTGTGTGTGTGTGTGTGTGTGTGTGTGTGTGTTTGTGTGCGCGTGTGTGTGTGTGTTTTATTGGAATGGAAATCCCTTCTCCAACTCCCAGTGCTGGTCTGTAGTCACACTGATTGACAGCCAGTCCGGGATCAGTCAGCCTGTCAGACAGCTGATCCAGGATCAATCAGATTGCTCACTGAGTGTTCTGATAGTCAGTCTGGAGCAGTGGAGTTGAACATGCTGGATTCAGACACAGTGTCATGTTTACAGCCCACAAACTCCCACCACCGACTCATTAGTGACTGCAGGCTGTTAGCTTCTGCTCTCAGACCTGTGAGATATCAACACCAGGTCTACCCACTCACACAAGACTATGGAAACACACACATCATCATTCAGTTAGCTAATTCACAGAACGACAGCCCGACGCTTCAGCTATCAGCAGTGATAAGGACCAGCTCGCTCTCATATAGTTATTAATGATCCACACAGAAAGAAAAGCTCTCTGAGCAGCTCCGTCTCCTACAAATTACATTTATCCACTCCAGAGTTGTTCTAGCAGTCATGTTGCTGCTGGAGGGAGGAGGTCAGGCCGGATGATGTACGTGTGACAGCAGAGGCCGGCGTTTATGTTGTTGGTGAGGGAACGGTCATTGTTTCATCACTTCCTGTTTGTGCTTCAGGTGAATATTTAACCAAGACCACCAACTTTCTGAACCACAACCAAGTCTGAAAAACATTAAAGGAACAGTTCACCCACAAAGTAAAACTCACCCATCATCTCCTCCTGATGATATAATGTCAGGCTCAGTCATCATCTCCTCCTGATGATGTAAAGTCAGGCTCAGCCATCGTCTCCTCCTGATAATGTAAAGTCAGGCTCAGTCATCGTCTCCTCCTGATGATATAAAGTCAGGCTCAGTCATCTCCTCCTGATGATATAAAGTCAGGCTCAGTCATCGTCTCCTCCTGATGATATAAAGTCAGGCTCAGTCATCGTCTCCTCCTGATGATATAAAGTCAGGCTCAGTCAGTGTCTCCTCCTGATGATATAAAGTCAGGCTCAGTCATCGTCTCCTCCTGATGATATAAAGTCAGGCTCAGTCATCGTCTCCTCCTGATGATATAAAGTCAGGCTCAGTCATCATCTCCTCCTGATGATATAAAGTCAGGCTCAGTCATCGTCTCCTCCTGATGATATAAAGTCAGGCTCAGTCATCGTCTCCTCCTGATGATATAAAGTCAGGTGAAGTCTCGTAGTCCACAGAACATTTCTGGAGCTTCACAGTAAAACAGAGTTGCAGCGTTCTGCTAAACAGCTGAAGCAGCTGGAGATGATTTAAACATCAGATGTCTCCATGCAGCTCGTCTGCTGTGATCACAGAGATCACAACCTGACCTGAGGAGACGTTCAGCAGAATCTGATGAGACTCTGGGTGTTTGTTCCTCCAGGTCTGGCTCTGCACCTGAGTCTGTCGTCTCAAATCAATCTGGGATCTTGGAGCTTCCAGAGATTTGGATTATGCCGGACGACCCCCACGAAATGACTCGTTTCACTGTCAGAATTTGAGCCTTTCTGTCAAATAAAATTTGGAGCGTCTAGAAGAGCCGACGATTAAAGTATTTTACCAACATTCAAGTTAGCGACTTACAGCTGGTTAAATGTGAGGATTCTTATACTTTCATTGACCGTAAATGAAGAGTCTTTGAGTTTTGGACTGACGGTTGGTCAAAAGAAGCAACGTGAAGACGTCTTCCGAAGTGAGACTAAACATCAAATTGAATTTTTATTAGAATTTTGTTTCATTTATCTGTTTCGCAGTATCTGTCCTGTCTTGGGTCCATATTGTTCCTATTTTGCCGACTACTTTATTGTGACTGTTGTCCAGTTGTTCAATAAACAGACTAAAACTGTCGTGCGCTGTTATCTGAGTAATGTCTGATTCATTTCTGTAACTGAGTTATCGACTGATTGTTTCAGTAACATTCAGTGAAAAAAAAGCAGATTTTATGTAATAATCCACTCTGAGATGTCTCGTTATAGAAGAAAATGACCTGGGAATGTTTTTCTCCTCCTTGATTTTATCATTATCCCATATTTAGTTGAAGGTCGTGCCGCCCGTGAGGTTCTTCTGGGAGAGTCTCTTGGCTTTACTCGACCTGTGTATGTGTACATTTGTGTTGTCGGTGCTGTGACATAGATTTTAAAATCGGGTATACACCAGCATGCTCTGATAATCCATCAGCGGTCTGAGGCCAGACAGTTAGTCCAGATTTAACAGTCAGTCAGTCTGGGTCTGAACCGTCACGCTGGGCTTTGAGGAGACGGCTCGGTCTGGTGGAACCAAAGGATTCAAGGACGGTAGTGAAGGAGAACCGGGCCGCGGTGAGGAGGTGGTTCAGGGAGGATGAATGTGAGCGTTCTCCTGTTTTTAGCTTCTCTCTCTGAGGGTTATCGCTGCTCGAGCTGCTAATGTGAGATGTTTAATGCCCTCAGTGTGTGTGTGTGTTGGATTAGCTTCCTCCCGCTGTGCAGGATGATCTGACGCACATGGGAGGCCAGCAACACACACACACACTAACACACACACACAAACACACACACACACACACACACACGCTGAGCTGCAGGAGCTAGTTTTTTAATTGAAATGTCTGTCAGCTCCTCTCTCTGACACCTGATTGGCTCATTTTGGTGGATGGGTGGAAACAGTTTTGCTGCTGTTTGTTGTGAATAATGTCTTTACCCAGAAGTGATGAGTGATATTAACACCAGGCAGGAAGCCTGTTGGAAGACCTCCAGTAGAGCTGTGCAGTAGTTTTCAGGCTGCTCCTCTGACTGACACCTGGGGGCGCTAACGAGCTAAAACATAAAGTGATGTCCCTGAACATGCAGTAAAGAAGAAGACCACACGCTAACAAACTATGTACAAATATAGATATATTAAAACCTGAGCGTTGAAGGATGTTTTTCTTTGTGAATAGTGATGCAACGATCAATTTCATGATCGATCAATATGCTGATGATTGGTCTACAAAATGTTCAAATAGTGAAAGATGTCTAACCCTTTCCTAAAGCCTGAAATTGAGTACTATTACTGCTGTTATCCTTCATACTGCTGTAGTCCTACTACAACTAACTGAGTACTGATACTGCTCAAGTATTACTACTGCTAACTAAAGTGCTGCTGCTTGCTTAAATGCTGGTAACTGATGTATCAGTACTGCTAACTTGACGTACTACTGCTGCTGACTGAAATACCACTACTCCTGCTAGCTTAAGCGCTACTTTCATTGCTAACTCATGTGTCACTACTGCCAAATGAAGTACTGTAACTGCTAGTTATAGTATTACCACTGCTGATGAAGTAGTACTGCTTCTGACTGAAATACCATTACTTTTACTAGCTTAAGTGCCATATTGTTGCTAGCCGAGTATTGCTACTGCTACTTGAAGCACTATTATGCTGCTGACCAAAATACTTACAAAATACTTCAGATGCTGCTAATTCATGTATTACTACTGCTAACTGCAGTACTACTGCTCCTAAATGATGCATCACTGCTGCTACTTGATGTACAACTGCTGCTAGCTTAAACACTACCACTGCTGCTAACTGAAATGCTGCTGCTGACTGAAAAACCGCTGCTACAGCTAGTTTAAATGCTAATACTGTTGCGAACTGATGTATTACTACTGTCAACTGAAGGCTGTTGCTGCTACTGGCTATTGCAGTACTTCTACCTTCAGTTGAGTTGTATTGCAGTAGAAGTATTCATTCTGTTGTAGTAGTTAGTATAGTTGTACCACAGAGGAAGTGGCACTATAGGAACCTTTGATAATCAAATTGTTTATTTTGTCAGCAACAAAATCCAAAGAGTTCTTGAATTTAGTATCACGAGACGATAAAAACAGCAAATCCTCACAAATGTGAAGCTGGAAGTGAGGAAAGTTTCCATTTTTGTTTGAAAAATAAATGTTTTGCTTTTGATTTTTGAAGAAAGTAACGAATGATTGATGATAAAACACAGTTCCAGATTTTTCTTCGACTGATTTCTTTTTTAATAAAATGTCTCCAGTTTTAAAACCTTTGTCTCTGTGCGTCTCTCAGGTTCTGGTAAAGCAGAGTGTGTCCGGGCGGTCGACGTCCTGACGGTGCTCAGAGAGAAAGTGGCCTTCGTATCAGGTAACAAACACGCTGCTGCAGATTTAAACCAGTTGGGTCCAGTTGGGTCTAGTTCGGCCCTGATGGGACCTTCTTTAACTGTCCGTGGTTTCCAGGTGGACGGGACAAACGTGGTGGACCAATCCTGACCTTCCCTGCCAGGACCAATCATGATCGAATAAAGCAGGAAGACCTCAGCCGATTGGTCACCTACCTGTCAACCATACCTAGGTAAGACACCGTCTGTCCGTCTGTCTGTCTGTGTGTCTCACAGTAGCAGCACACAGTCCATGTATGAGTGGAGGACATAAAGACTGTCCACCTGTCTCTCTCTCTTTCTCTCAGTAAAGTCTTTGTCCTCACACATTCGTAGCAGACAGGTGTAGAAGTAAATGAGACCAGGCTGCATTAACTGTCTGTCTGTCCGTCTGTCTGTCTGTCAGTGAGGACGTGCGTGCTCGTGGCTTCACGGTGGTGGTGGACATGCGCGGCAGTAAGTGGGACAGCGTGAAGCCGGTGTTACGGACGCTGCAGGAGTCGTTTTCCTCCAACATCCACACGGCGCTGCTCATCAAACCCGACACCTTCTGGCAGAAACACAAGACCAACCTGGGCAGCGCCAAGCTCAGCTTCGAGGTACTACTGCAGTACTATTTATACATGATGTACTACTGCAGTACTATTGATACATGATGTACTACTGCTGCTAGCAGTAAACGTTACTACTATTGCTAACTCCTGCTAAGTACTATTGTCTGGTTCTGGTTGTGATGTACATTGGTTCCTGTCCCTTCCTTCAGACCAGCCTGGTGTCAGTGGAGGGTCTGTCCCGGCTCGTCGACCCCTCCCAGCTGACCTCTGACCTCGGCGGTTCGTTGGAGTATGACCATGTGGAGTGGACCGAGCTGCGGCTGGGCCTGGAGGAGTTCTCTGGAGCCGCCACACAGCTGCTGGCCCAGCTGGAGCAGCTGGAGGCTGGGCTGAACCGGATCCCGGAGCCCCAGGACGTGGACGAGGCCCGCAAGTGAGAATCAGTCAGACTTACTGATTATTTTATTCTGTGTAGTTCGTAGTCACTGTTAAGTGTTCATTGTACATTTTTTCCTCTCAAGACTTCTCGAGGAACACGGTCGTCTCCGTAACACCATCGCAACGGCACCAGTTGACGCCCTCGAGCGAGAGGGGCGGAGCTTGCTACAGCGCATGCGTCTTGGCCCTGCCCACAGTGACGCCTCGACCGAAGGCGGTGGTGGCGGTGGCGGTGGCAGTAGCCACGGCAGCTGGCTGTCGGGCGGGGCGGACTTCCAGAGCGTCGCGCCGAAGGTTTCGTCTCTGCTGGACCGGCTGCAGGCGGCTCGCACTCACCTGCTGCAGAGCTGGAGCGACAGGAAACTGCACCTGGACCAGGCCCTGCAGCTGCACCTGTTCGAACAGGACGCCACCAAGGTGAGGCAGGTGACACATTTCACATGACCATATTGTAATCTGATTACTTACAAAGTGTTCTGTTGTGGATCCCAGATGTCGGAGTGGATCGCTCACAGTAAAGACTTGTTCATGCAGAGTCTGGCAGAGGTCGGCCAGAACCACCAGCACGCCCTTGACCTCCAGACACAACACCAGCACTTCACCGCCAACTGCATGGTCAGTGTGTGTGTATGTGTGTGTGTGTGTGTGTGTGTGTGTGTGTGTGTGTGTGTGTCCAGTTAAAGCTTATGTTTACATACATCAACCTTTCTGTTGTGTTCTAGTCAAATCGTAACCCTGAGAATTTAGAACCCTTGAGACATAGTACTCTGGCAACATAGGACCCAAGGAGCACAGGACCCTGGGAACATAAACCTGCAGGAACATAACCCTGTGGGAACATAGAACCCTGTGGGAACATAGAACCCTGTGGGAACATAACCCTGTGGGAACATAGAACCCTGTGGGAACATAGAACCCTGTGGGAACATAAACCTGCAGGAACATAAACCTGTGGGAACATAGAACCCTGTGGGAACATAGAACCCTGTGGGAACATAAACCTGTGGGAACATAGAACCCTGTGGGAACATAGAACCCTGAACACACAGAACCTTGGGAACATAGAACCTCTTCCTTAACGACGTGTCTCCATGCAGAATGGCAGTGTGAACGTGGACAGCGTGGTTACCGTGGCAGCAAGGCTGGCCGAGGCCGGTCACTACGGGGCAGAGCGAATCGCCATGGTGTCGTCACGGTTACAAGAAGACTGGAAGTCCCTGACGACGGCGCTGGAAGAGCGCAGCAACACACTTGCCATGGCAACCGGCTTCCACCAGGGGGCAGAGCAGGTGATTAGTGATCAGTGGTCAACACACCTGTCTCACTAACAGTTTACCTGTCTCCATCTGTTTATTGTTCACCTGTCTCTCTACCTGTCTACATGTATTTAATTTGTCTACCTGTCTGTCTCTTTACCTGTACGTCTGTCTACCTGTCTGTTTCTCTACCTGTCTGTCTACCTGTCTGTCTGTCCAGTTCCTGCTCAGAGTGGAGGGTTGGGTTCAGGCGTGCTCTGAAGGGTCGTTGCCGTCGGCGACAGCAGAGCTGGAAGCTGCAGTAAAAAAACACCAGGAGCTGAACGAGGAGGTCTCTGCTAACTACACACAGGTACCTGTCTGTCTGTCTCAACACCTGTCTGTCTGTCTGTCTGTCTTTCTGTCTCAACACCTGTCTGTCTGACTCAACACTTGTCTGTCTGTCTGTCTCAATCCCTGTCTCTCTGACTACCTGTCTGTCTGCAGGTCAGTGAGAGTGGTAAAGCCTTATTGGACGTTCTCCAGCGTTGCCCGGCGACTGAATCCGATGACTCGGCAACCAAACCTGACTTCACTGCTGCCACGCACGGCATCATGGGAGTTCTTCACCAGGTCATGCAGGTACGTCTCACTTCAACCTGTCTCACATCTGTCTTTACATCACAGACAGACAGGTAACTGATGAGACGTTTTCACCTTTTTCTCAGGGTCACCATGAGGTGGAGGGGGCGTGGCAGCATCGTAAGCTCCGCCTCCACCAGCGCCTGCAGCTGTGTGTGTTTCAACAGGACGTCAGACAGGTGCGACAGGTCCAGATCCACATCAGTGTGTACATCCTGATCCTGTTTAGTATTAAACAGTGTGTCTCTCTGCCTGTCTGTCTCTACACCTGTCTGTCTCTCAGGTGTTGGACTGGGTGGAGCAGCACGGTGAGGTTTTCCTCAACAAACACAGCGGCGTGGGGAAGTCTTTGCACCGAGCGCGAGCGCTGCAGAAACGCCACGACGACTTCCAGCAGGTCGCACAGGTAACACTCAGGAGAGACTTCATGAGGACGAGAGCAGGAAGAGGAGGAGGTACTAACTGTGTGTGTGTGTGTGTGTGTGTGTGTGTGTGTCAGAACACTTACACTAATGCAGAGAAGCTTCTGGAAGCAGCAGATCAGCTGGCTCAGTCTGGAGAGTGTGAGGAGGAGGAGATCTACCAGGCGGCCCGAGACCTGGAGCTCCGCATGCAGGTAACTCCGTCAGAGAGGAGGGCCAATCAGTGAACACATGAAGACTTGTTTGTTTTTATGTTATTCCTTCACACACACAGAGTGGGTGCGTTTGTTTCTGGCCTCAGCGCTGCACAGAAAACCCTTTTTTTTGTCTGGGTGCGTTTGTTTCACTCGTCAGGGCAGCCTGTGTGGAGCTGGTGGATATAATTATTGTGGGTGTGTTTTGCAAAACTGTTGGGTTTGTTTGTTTTATGACCCAAGGCAACTCTGTGGCCCATGTGATGTTGTGTATGTTTTCTGTTTAGGTGCGTTTGTTTTTACTTTGTGTAGAAGGTGTAGAAAAAGCTTTGGGCTGGAAGACTTTTATTCTGAAAAGCAGTTACAGGGAGAGTTTGTATGATGAGCCAATGAGCATGACTCATTCTCTTTTTTTCTTTCAAATAACTTTATTGAACCGTGCGTATAATAAATGAACAGTGATGGAGGAAGAACTGTGATTGTTGTGTGACTGGTGTGTTTTCAGGCGTTCATCCAGCGAGTTGAACAGAGGAAGCTGCTGCTGGACCTCGCTGTGTCTTTCTACACACACACCAAGGAGGTAACACACACACACACACACACACACACACACACGCACACACACACTATAACATAGATATATTATATAATACTATAATAACATAATATTTGCAGTGATTAGAGGATAAAAAGTCTGAGAGCTGTGATACTAGCTGCTACGTCTTCCTCCTCCTCCCCTTCCTCTTCCTCCTCCTCCTCCTCCTCCTCCTCCTCCTCAGCTCTCGGTCTGGATGGAGGGCCTCCAGAAGCAGCTCTCCTCAGACCTCTGTGTTTGTCCCGACACCGTCGAGGCTCTGCAGGCTCTCATCAGTCAGCAGCAACAGCAGCAGGCCAACACACAGGTACCAGCTGACCTTTGACCCCTCACCTGAAGTCTGACCCCGGCATAACAACCTAACACCCCGCTGACCTCTGACCCCTCCCCTCTAACCCTCACACTAACCCCAACTCTAACCCTGACCTACAGGAAGCTGCGATGAGTGTCATCCGGGAAGGAGAAGACCTCATCCTGCAACTCAGGTACACAGAGAGAGTGGGTGCGTTTGATTTAGGCCTCAGCGCTGCACAGAAGGCCTTCTTTTTTGCTTGATTGGGTGCATTTGTTTCACTCATCAAAGCAGCCTGTGTGGCTGTGGTGTGTTTCATTACTGTATTATGACTGAATGTATTCTGTGGGGGTGCGTTTGTTTTGTACTTGGTCGTGTTAGTTTAAAATGTGTGGGTGTCTTTGTTTTATACTTTGGGTATGTTTGTTTTCTAGTTTAGCATTTTTCTGATCTGTATATTCTGTGCAGGCGTGTTTAATGTGTGTGAGTTTGTTTCACTCCACGGGGCAGCTCAGAGGCCTGTGTGGAGGAGGTGTTTGTCATGACTGTGGGTGCGTTTGTTTTCAGCTTTGTATAACCTGTGAGGGCGGGTTTGTCTTCAAATGCATATGGCCTGTGTGGGTGTGGTTGTTTTCAAGTTTGTGGTGTAGTTTGCATAATCTGTGTGGGTGCGTTTGTTTCACTGGAGTTGATGTATGTAAACATTGTGGGTGCGTTTGTTTTCAGGTTCATTTAGCCTGAGTTTATTTTTTTGTATAATCTGCATGGGAGCGTTTGTTTTGTAGTTTGTAAAGTCCAGCTGGTTGTGTGGTTCATTTGTTTTCAGGCTTGTTTAACCATTTTAGGTGCGTTTGTTTCAGGCCCCAGGGCAGCTCGGTGGCTCATGTGGAGTCAGTGCTCCAGCAGCTGGAGGAGTCTCACGTTCAGCTGGAGGAGCTTTTCCACCAGAGGAAGATCCGATTGGATGTTTACCTGCAGCTCCGCATCCTGCACCAGTGCACGCTGGAGGTACTTTGTTTATTTTAGTTCAGTACTTCAGACTACAGATCCTGAACTCGCTCCACCGTGTCAACGCTGTGTGTATTCGTAGGTAACCGGGGAAATGGACGCCTGGAAGCAGGACCTGCAGAAACAGTCCCAGGACTTCTCTGCAGAGAAGCTAGCATCGCCACGGCTAGCCGACTCCAACCAAGACAAGCTATCCCAGGACAAGCTAGCATTGGGCCAGTCACGGCTAGTGGAGGCTAGCCCCGAGGTGCTAACGTTAGCACAGCAGCGTATCCACAGGTAAACAGGCCAGTGAGACTCAGGACAACATTAAAAAAACAAAAGGCCACAGCAGGCTCTGACTGATTGGTTGATTGATCGGCAGGCACATGGAACGCAGGCTGGCGATGAATAATATGATCTATGAGGTCATCCAACAAGGTCATGACCTTCAGCAGTACATCACTGAGGTCCAGGCGTCAGGTAAGAGTCACACTGTCGATGTTAAGACTGCTTGTATACAAAGAAACTGAAAGGGAACTAGGACTGAGACTTGGGGTACACCACAAGAACTGAGATAGGGACTACACGTGTCTACAGTGAGGGACTTCGTAGAGTTCTTGAGTGGGTATGCAGAGCTTCTTGATGAGCTTCTAGAGGTCCCTCAAGACTTTCAACTGGCTTGACAGAGATATGGTGGTTTTCCAAGGAGGCTCTTGAAGTCCATTGCGATCTTCGACAGTACAAAGGTGATAAAGGGGGCAGATTTCAGCAGAGGGTTCATGTGGTCCCTTCAGTGGTTGCTTCTTGGTTCCCTAAAGGGGTTTCAGAGGATCTTGGGTGGTTTCTTATTCTTCCAAAGGGGGCACCAGAGATCCTTAGAGTTGTTCCTAGTCCTTCCTTTGTGGGGTGTCAGACGATCTTGGGTGGTTTCTGATGCTTCCTACGATTGTCTAAAGGTTTCAAGATGTTCTTGCGGAGATTCTTACAGTTCACCTTGAGGGAGTTACACAGACCCTTGACATTGCTCCAATGGTCAGTCAAGGGGTCCTAGAAGTCTCCAGGAGGTAACGATGGTTTTGAAGGTTTTGCCGTGGTCCCTAAGGACAGCGTATGTGTCATTGATAGGGTTCCAGGGGTCTTTTGGTGGTTTCTAGTGCTCCCTCTGGGAAATTCAGAGGGGTTCTCAGGGTCCCGTAGGAAGGATTGCTTTGACAGTGGTTCTTGAGGATGCACCGGGTGCAGTCCTTGGAGCTAGTTAGAGGTTCTTGAATTGGGGTTCAAGTCCTTTATAAGGTTTTCCATGTTCCTCAAGGAGGTTCCAGAGAGCCTTGAGGGGATATTTTCAATGGAGATGCTTTTTAATGGGTCCTTGGGTGGTTTTTAGTGCTCCTTGTAGGGTTCCAGTGGTCCCCAAGGAGGATCCATTTAGTTCTACACTGGATTTACTGATATTTGAAGGTCCCAGGCCTCCTTTAGTGATTTCTAGTGATTCCTGTGGGGGTTCCAGAGGTTCTTGAGGGCTTTGATATATTTTTGATCGCGCTCCAGTGGTCCTTTGTCCGGATAATTGAGGAGAAAAATGTTTAGATTTTATTCTGGGGCTTTCAGCGGTTCTTCAGCGGTTCTTGGCTTTATGTGAGGGGGTTCTCACGAAGAGCCAACTGGAAAAAGGCCGAACAGTTCACAGAACAGGACAGGACAGGACAGGACCGGACCGGACTGAACCGAACAGAACAGGACAGAACAGGACAGGACAGGACATGTTCTGCTACAGTGAAGCATCACTCGGACCAGTTCAGTAACACACTCATGATATTAGGGGGGGAAAGGGGGGGCAGAGAGGATAATGGGGGGAGGGGGAAAGAGGGATGGGGTTGTCATGGAAACTGCTCTCTGAAGCACACAGCTGGTCCCCATGGAAACCAGCATATTGAATTTGCCATGGAGACACACACATCCATGAGCGCACGTATACACACATGAATGGAGATTAAAATGCACGTGTGTCGTTACGCTGTGTGTGTATGTGTGTGTGTGTGTGTGTGTGTGTGTGTGTGTGTGTGGGGGTCAGGTATCGAGCTGTCGGAGGCGGAGGGAGGTCTGTCCTCTCAGGTGGAGGAGCTGCAGCGCCTCCTGCAGGACAAACAGAAGGAACTGCAGCAGATCGCAGATCACACACACACACACCTGGAGCAGAACCTGCAGCTGAGACACCTGCAGAGTCAGGTCAAACAGGTAACACACACACACACCTGCAGTGACAGGTAACATCCTGGCCCTGTCGCCTGACCTGACCTCCACCTGTCTGTCTGTGCGTACCTGTGTCAGGTGCTGGGGTGGATCTCAGAGGGGGAGGTGATGCTGTCGTCCTGCATGTTGAACTCCAGCTGTCTGTCTGAAGCCGAGCAGCTGCAGAGGGAGCACGAGCGCCTCCAGCAGGCCATAGAGGTGACTGCACACACACACACACACACACACACACACACACACACACACACACACTGCTGTCCATCGCAGCAGACAGACGTAAAGGTTGCCATGGTAAACCAGGTGGACACACCTTGTGTTCTGTCCTCAGGCTCTGCTCCACGCCGACTCCCTGCAGAGGACCCATCAGGTGGCTCTGGCTCTGCAGCAGAGAGCCGAGCTGCTCGTCAGGTGAGAGTTTACAACAGTCCGGTCGTCACAGAAAAACTAAATACTCAAGTAGAAGTACCTCAAAAATATACTTCAGTTAAATACTCATAACAGGAAGTGGGAATACTCCAGTAAAGTCTGGTGAAGTGATTATTATGAAGTACCAGACGGTGGTTTTCTTTCTGTTGGTGTATGGAGGTGTTGATACAAGCTAGCAGTTTCCCCTTGCTTCCAGTCTTTATGCTAAGCTAGGCTAATCACCTCCTGACTCCAGCTCTGTGACCAACAGACAGGAAATCATGACGTGAAATGTTGAAGTTATAATCAGATATTAACATTTCCATCCAGAGCTCCGACTAAAGCCAACATGATCGTCTCAATCATGTGACCTCTGACCTTTGACCTCTGACCCCCCCCTCAGGTCCGGTCACTATGATCCAGATGCAGTGAGGTCTTGTGCTCAGACGGTGGCGTTGCACTGGCAGACTCTGATGCTGAGGATCGAAGACAGACTCAAACTGGTCAACGCCTCTGCCGCCTTCTACAGGACATCCCAGCAGGTACCTGTCCGTCTCACTGTCCCTGCCTGTCCGTCTCACTGTCCCTACCTGTCTGTCTGTGTCTCTGTGTGTCTTTGTGTCTACCACCTGTCTGTCTGTCCCTCCAGGTGTGCGGGGTGCTGGAGAGTCTGGAGCAGGAGTACCGCAGGGAGGAGGACTGGTGTGGAGGAGGAGATCGACAGCCGGAGCAACTCCTGCCGCTCATCAACAAACACATGGAGCAAAAGGAGGCGTTCCTCAAGGTGAGCAGACCCTGAATCGACCAATCAGAGCTCAGCACCTATAAAGAGGCGGGGCAGGTTCGTCAGTCTGTGGTGAAGCAGTGTGTGATGTTTTATGAAACCAGAAACTCAACAGCAAAAAGGAAACGGTTTGATTAAACAGTCCGATTGTTAGCTCTCATATTAGCTGCAAACATTAAGCCTATCATGTTACTGCATGTTTGTCACAGGCCTCTAATGAAAACATCGTCACCTGTTAATGTTGATTCATTTAGTCAGGGAGTGAGCTTCAGCTTCTGTTTAACACCTAGAGCCGATCAGAGCTGCTAGCTGCTAACAAAAGACGAGACGCTAGTTTGTGAGTACGATGGGGTCCCTAACGCTCCTGTTTCCACGGCGACAGGCCTGCACTCTGGCCAGACGGAACGCCGAAGTTTTCCTCAAGTACATCCACCGCAACAGCGTCACCATGGCGAACATCTCGGGCCACAGCGTCACCGTCTCCGGGGTAACGGGGGTCACCGAGGTCACCGGACACTCCAGGGTACCGGAGCAACAGGTCAAAGGTGAACACACACACACACACACACACACACACAAACACACTGAAGTTCAGTGTGAACAGAGCCCTGAACACACACCCACAGGTGTTCTGATCCAGGTGTGTGTGTGTGTGTGTGTGTGTGTGTGTGTGTGTGTGTGTGTGTGTGTGCAGGTATCCTCAGCGAGCTGCTGCAGAGGGAGAACCGGGTCCTTCACTTCTGGACTTTAAAGAAGCGCAGACTGGATCAGTGTCAGCAGTACCTGATGTTCCAGAGCCACGCCCAGCAGGTACACCTGAGCACCTGAGCTGCTCCTGACGTCAGTAGTTAAGACTGCTGGTGGATCAGTAACTAAGTACATTTACTCCACTACTGTGTTTAGAGGTAGTTGTTCGTTACTTTATACTTCTACTCCACTACATCTCATTGGCAGAATGTAACTAATTACATTTACTCGAGTACTGTACTCAGGTAGAATTTGTAGGTACTACACTGAAGTATTTCCGTCAGTAACGTAACTGTAACTGTACCTGAATGGTCTTTTGGCTGCAGGCTCTTGATTGGCTGCAGCAGTCAGGTGACCACTACCTGTCCACGCACACGTCGCCGGGGGCAACGGTGGCTGAGACGCAAGAACTGCTGAACCAACACCGAGAGTTCTGTGTGTCGGCCAAGGTGAGCGAGCGCACACACACACACACACACACACACAAACACACACACACACACACACCTGTATCACTCACCTGTCTGTTTACCTCTCAGCACACACAGGAGAAGGTTCACCTGCTCATCCAATTGGCTGAGAGCATGCTGGCCAAAGGCCACGCCCACCGCACCGAGCTCCGCCGCTGCGTCTCCACGGTGGACAAACGTTACCGCGACTTCACCGTCAGGGTGGGACAGTACCGCCACCTGCTGGAGACGGCGCTCGGAGGCTGCTCACAGGTAAAACACTTCCTGTCTCGTTAAGTTTAACTGATCTGTTCGTTAAGGTTCTCTAACGAGCCAACGTACGGTGTCCCCGACAGGACAACAAGGACCTGGAGCTGGAGCTCATCCCCAACAGTCTGTCAGACTCCGACCCCGAGGTCAACCTGTCCGACCCCAGTCACCAGGTCAGCGACGAGAAGAGACGCTCGGCCCGCAAGAAGGAGTGAGTACTGAGAGTACTGGGAGTACTGAGAGTACTGAGAGTACTGGGAGTACTGGTAGTACTGAGAGTACTGAGAGTACTGGGAGTACTAAGAGTTCTGAGAGTTCTGAGAGTACTGATACTACTGAGAGTACTGAGAGTACTGAGAGCACTGAGAGTACTGAGAGTACTGAGAGTTCTGAGAGTACTGATACTACTGAGAGTACTGAGAGCACTGAGAGTACTGAGAGTACTAAGAGTTCTGAGAGTTCTGAGAGTACTGATACTACTGAGAGTACTGAGAGCACTGAGAGTACTGAGAGTACTGAGAGTTCTGAGAGTTCTGAGAGTACTGATACTACTGAGAGTACTGAGAGTACTGATACTACTGAGAGTACTGATACTACTGAGAGTTCTGAGAGTACTGAGAGTTCTGAGAGTACTGATACTACTGAGAGTACTGAGAGTACTGATACTACTGAGAGTACTGATACTACTGAGAGTACTGAGAGTACTGAGAGTACTCAATCAGATAAATGTAGTGTAGTGGAATTATAAAGTAGCAGGAGATGGAAATACTCTAGTAAAGTAAAAATACCTTAAAACTGTATTTAATTACTTTTCATCACTGTGCTTTGGTAACGTGTGTGTGTGCGTGTGTGTGTGTGTGTGTGTGTGTGTGTGTGTGTGTGGTCAGGTACATCATGGCGGAGCTCCTTCAGACAGAGCGAGTGTACGTCAGAGATCTGCAGGAGTGTATCGAGGTACAGTACTGCAGTACTATTACCACACTGCACACATAGTACTACAACACAGTCCGGTACTTCATAACAGTAGTACTTTGTCCTGCAGACGTACCTGTGGGAGATGACGAGCGGCTCCGAGGACGTCCCACCTGGTCTCACCAACAAGGACGACATCGTGTTTGGAAACATCCACGACATCTACGAGTTCCACAACAGGTACTGCAAATATATATACTGCAAATATATGTACTGCAGCAGTACTGCAACAGGTACTGCAAATATATGTACTGCAACATGTACTGCAACAGGTACTGCAAATATATGTACTGCAACATGTACTGCAACAGTACTGCAACAGGTACTGCAAATATATGTACTGCAAATATATGTACTGCAACATGTACTGCATTATGTGGTGTAGTAGAAAACATAAAATGTACTACAGTGTATTTACTTTTGCAGTACTGTGTACTAACGCAGTACTCTGTGTGTACTAATGCAGTACTGTGTGTAGTAACGCAGTACTGTGTGTACTCACGCAGTACTGTGTGTAGTAATGCAGTACTCTGTGTACGAATGCAGTACTCTGTGTGTACTAACGCAGTACTGTGTGTAGTAACGCAGTACTGTGTACTAACACAGTACTCTGTGTACTAACGCAGTACTATGTGTGTACTAATGCAGTACTGTGTGTACTAATGCACTACTGTGTGTACTAACGCAGTACTCTGTGTACTAACGCAGTACTCTGTGTGTACTAACGCAGTACTCTGTATACTAACACAGTACTGTGTGTAGTAATGCAGTACTGTGTGTACTAACACAGTACTCTATGTACTAATGCAGTACTGTGTGTATTAATGCAGTACTCTGTGTACTAACGCAGTACTCTGTGTGTACTAATGCAGTACTGTGTGTACTAATGCAGTACTGTGTGTAGTAACGCAGTACTGTGTGTACTAACCCAGTACTGTGTGTACTAACGCAGTACTCTGTATACTAATGCAGTACTCTGTGTGTACTAATGCAGTACTGTGTGTACTAACACAGCACTGTGTGTACTAACGCAGTACTGTGTGTACTAACGCAGTACTATGTGTACTAATGCAGTACTCTGTGTGTACTAACACAGTACTCTGTATACTAACGCAGTACTGTGTGTAGTACTCTGTGTGTACTAATGCAGTACTCTGTGTATTAACACAGTACTCTGTGTGTACTAACACAGTACTCTCTGTATTAATGCAGTACTCTGTGTGTACTAACGCAGTACTCTGTGTATTAACGCAGTACTCTGTATACTAACGCAGTACTGTGTGTAGTACTCTGTGTGTACTAACGCAGTACTGTGTGTACTAACGCAGTACTCTGTGTGTTAACGCAGTACTCTGTGTACTAACGCAGTACTCTGTGTTTTGCAGTATCTTCCTGAAGGAGCTGGAGAACTACGAGCAGCTGCCTGAGGACGTTGGTCACTGCTTCGTTACCTGGGTAACCAGTTTGTTTTTGTTTTGGATTGATTGAAAATATAAACAGCAGACTGATATTTTCAAAGTAAAACTTCCTGTTGGTGTCTCAGGCTGATAAGTTCCACATGTACGTGACGTACTGCAGGAACAAACCCGACTCCAGTTTACTGATCCAGCAGCACGGCGCCGGATTCTTCGAGGTGAGACAGAACCAACACCTGTCTGAGATACTCAGTACTTTTACTTAATTACCAATTATTAGTAGTAACTAATGATGTAATGGAGTCCAGTAGTTTGTGACTGAAGTGATCTGAAGTGATCTGAAGTGATCTGATCTGAGGTGATCTGAAGTGATCTGAGGTGATCTGAAGTGATCTGATCTGATGTGATCTGAGGTGATCTGAAGTGATCTGAAGTGACTTCAGTGTTCTTTTCTGAGGTTTCAGCTCAGCTCAGACGAGCGGACAGAAAGCTGATCGGGTGTTGATCTGGTCTATGAGGCCGGACTGACAGAACCTACTGACCTAAAAATGATTTAGTCGGGTCAGCTCAGCTGGCTGAAAGCTAAATTTATCTCAGTGACACAATTCAACGATAGTGGAGAACGTTTAGGACCAAAGCACGAAGGCTCAAGGTCTCCGGCCTGGTTTGTAACTGTGTGTTTGTGTGCAGGAGGTCCAGAGGAGACACGGTTTAGCCAACTCCATCTCCTCCGCTCTCATCAAACCGGTTCAGAGGATCACCAAATACCAGCTGCTGCTCAAGGTAACGCATTCAAAACACTTCCCCCGAAACGACAGTTAAACTTAGAGGAGAACTGAAGCGACGCTCAGTGTTTGATCCTTCTGGCTGTTTGGAAAACACGACACCTCGGAGGATTTCACTGAGAGCAGCTTTAAATCCAGAACCCTTCACACGGAGCCCAGAGGAACCAGGCCGAGCGCTCAGAATAATACATGAGACACACTTTATGTTTGTCTCAGCAGCAGCAGCGTCTGTGAAGGCCTCCTCTTCTTCTGTGTTGTCTCTTTTATGAGTTTAACGTGAAGTTTCTTCAATTTAAAGTAGAAAAGCTGGTTGCTTCAGAACGGACTCGTGTGGTTCTGTGTTGGTAGGAGCTGCTGGCGTGCTGCGAGGAGGGGAAAGGTGAGATCAAAGAAGGTCTGGACGTGATGCTGAGCGTTCCAAAGAGAGCCAACGATGCTATGCATGTTAGCATGCTGGAAGGTAACAGCCAGAGATATGTAGACCATGACGTCACGATATCAGAGTCTCACTGCACGATCATCATGACATGACCTCGCTGTGATGTCCCTCTCAGGGCTGGAGGAGGGTCTGGAGGTTCAGGGCGAGCTCCTCCTTCAGGACTCCTTCCTGGTTTGGGAGCCAAAGTCTCTGATCCGGAAGGGGCGGGACCGGCACCTCTTCCTGTTCGAGCTGTCACTCATCTTCAGCAAAGAGATCAAAGACTCGTCCGGACGAACCAAATACCTCTACAAGAGCCGACTGAGGGTAACGAGCACAGACAGAGTTATACTTTAAATTAACCTCGTCAGTTTTGAGTTAGTTATTGTGAAACGTACAGCAGAAAACGATTTAGTGTTGTTGTGATAACGCTGACACAGTTTAAATAAGTGATGTAACAGCAGCTCGACCACACCAAATTGTGATTTGTCAAAAACGGATCAGCCAGTTACGGCTACTGTGCTAAGCTACGTAGCTTTTGTTAGTTTAGCTGTTACTTGATTTAGATTCTTCCTTTTTTATGCGCATAACGACTAATTTACAAAGATGTTATTCACCAAAATTGTTAATTTTTTTAAATTTAGTTAACAGTTGCTGTGGCTATCTCAAGCTAGCTTTAGCATGATTTGGCTCTCATGCTTTAGCTAGCTGTGTGGTTGAGTGTTTTCTAGCTGTGTGTTGTCTAAACTGCACATTTAACATGCTGTTTTCTTTGGAATGAAACATGAAACATTTCTATGGCATAAGAAATGTTAAGTCAGATTTTGGTCTTAACCTAATTTTTGGCTAAACATGGAGTTAGTTGCCTCATTGTGTTCTTGACTTGGCTGGTTGAAATAACACATTTAGTAGACTTGATTTGAGTAAAACCAGATTTAAAATAAAACAAAAAATGATATAAACTGATGGAAGGTAATCAATATTGAGATACTAATCAAATTAAGTACATCAGTAAAGTAAAAACTTCGACAGAACAAACAGACGTTCATACTTACATTTATTTATTGTTATAATCAGTTGAGCCTTTCTCCATGAACACGAGTCACCACGTAACGCCCACATTAAAAACTGTATCACACTACATGCAGATGATGCTGTTTTGTTTTTGAGGAATCTTGACAGAATTGTTGTTTGCTAACTAGCTCAGAAGTTAGCAGGTGACAACCCGACATTTCCTTATTTTGCTAATTAATGATAAAAGCTTTAAAATAACAAAATAATAAAATAACAAAACAACGTGGGACTTTTACTGTGAAGAATATACAGAACATGAAATGAGCCTTTACTAAATTAGTGGATTGTTTGCGCAGATTATTTAACAGACTTCCTAAATCAGGATTACAAATGTATTAGTTTCATTCAAAGGCAGTAAACATGTCCCAGTGAGTGTTGACATGGTTTAAGGGGACAGACTGATTCACTGTCCCCATAAGAAGGTAAGAAAACAGGTCAAATGTCCTCATGACCCAGGTAAAGGAGAGGCACCTGTGTCCTCACGATGTCCCTGCTGTCTCACTCTTCCTCCCTGTGACTCTCAGACCTCAGAGCTCGGTGTGACGGAGCACATAGAGGGCGACCCCTGTAAGTTCGCTCTCTGGGTCGGACGAACGCCGACGTCCGACAACAAGACGGTCCTGAAGGTACGTGCGCCTGATGACGCTTTAATCATCACGCAGGTGTGTGACATCACGTTAAGGTCAGTCTCCCTCCGCAGGCGTCATCGTTGGAGCTGAAGCAGGAGTGGGTCCGCAGCATTCGACAGGTGATCCAGGAGAGGCGGGGCCACCTGCGGGGGGCGCTGAGGGAGCCCATCCCCCTACCCAAGACACCGAACCCGACCCTGGGCCGGCAGCGCAGCATCAGCCGCAGGTCAGAGCAGAAACACCGTTAACACGTCCGTGTTAGATGCCTCCCGTCATGTGGCCCGCGACCTCTGACCTTTGAGCCTCATGGCTGCTGTTAGAACTGTAACTCCAGGACATTCTGTCCTCTGAACACACCAAACTCCATTCAGAAATCACTCAATTTATGGCTGTCCTGCTCATTAACTGGCACCTCGTACAACCAGCACAGAAAGAATCGTCTGCTCATCACTTGACTTCGCTGACATCGTTTCTGCTGATGAAACTGTGTCGCTCTGATCTCAGTTTTGGCTAAAATTCACATCTTTGCTTCGTCCTTTAACTCGAGTTGTTTGTGCAAAGATTGTTCGAACCGACAGAAATGAAAACATCAATGTTCCAGTTTCCAGAGACGCCGAACAGTTTGAAGCAAATTTAAACAGAAGTCACAACACAAACAGGGAAAACAGACCTAAAGTACAGTGACATGGTGTCCGTATACTTTTGTCCACATGTTGTATTTGACACCGCTCATGTGTCGACGAGCAGGAAGTCAAAACGTTTGTGTGTCCGTCCTTCAGGGAGACGAGCGAGGACGCAGACAGTCTGGGCGATGCCAGCAGTCAGCCCGACACCGTCTCCATCGCCTCCCGCACCTCGCAGAACACCGCCGACAGCGACAAGGTAACACACACTCACACTCACACACACTCACACACACACTCTGCGTATCCACAGGGGTGTGTCCCACACTCATGACCTCATCACTGGCTGCAGCTGGCTGGGTGTGTGTGTGTGTGTGTGTGTGTGTGTGTGTGTGTGTGTGTGTGTGTGTGTGTGAGGGAGTTTCCTCTGAGTCGTCTGAGTCTTTCTACAAACTCTCACTTCTCTCTGCTCTCCTGACGAGGTACGTTTGATTTCTTTAACTCTACCTGCTGTAGGTTAGTGGAGGGGGGGGGGGGTCCGTGGCTGTGACCTCTGACCCCTGACACTGTTCAGAGCGCAGGAGCTGAAGCTGGAGCTCATGTTGACCTGTTGGTGCAGCTTCCAGACTGTTCTTCTTGTTCTAATGGGATTTATCCTCATGCTGATGATTATTGATCAGTTCAGGTATCAATACTCATCACAACAGCATCAGTCAGCATTTATACTGAAGTGCTGCCGAATCCATCAGCCGCCTGAAAGAACTTTCAGTGGAAGTGTTCTGATGATCCATCGGTCGGTCAGAAACATCGTCTGCAGGTTCAGTAAGCTTGATGTGACCTTCCACCAAACTCCATTCAGTTTTTATCACGTTTTACTCTGAAGGCTCCTACAGAGAGATTCATCTCCAACTTCAGCAGGAAAACACAAGAATCAATCGATTTATCATGAGATAATGAATCCATAATGAAAACAATCATTAGCTGCGGCTTTACTTTCACTCATGAGATCATTGAGGAGTTAAACAGTTATGTGCAACTGCTACATAACTTTGATTTATATTGAGTCTAAAATATGAGAAATAAACAGTGTTGAAATGTAACTAAGTACATTTACTCAAGCACCTACTCAGAGTAATCAGTTACTCAGCTCCTCTGACGTGATGATGAAATATTAAATACTTTTGTCTGAATATTTCTTCTCACCAAAGATACAAGAAGTTTCTTTTTACCCGAGTATTTCCATCGTATACTCCTTTCTACTTCTACTCCACTACAGCTCAGAGGTACATATTGTACTACATTTGTGTGACAGCTTTAGTTACTAGTTACTTTTCAGATTACCTTCCTGTCCAGTGAAAACCACGTATCTCCAGATGTGTTGATGTTGAATGTTTGTGATAAACTGACAGTGTTGTAAAAAGTACCCAGAAGTCATACTCAAGTAAAAGTCTCAAAGTATCTGATGTTAAATGTACTCGAGTATCACAGTACCAGTGAAGTAACTGATCATATATTTACATGTACAAAGTGTGAGTCAGCTGATCGTCACTGTTTTTATCTGACTGATGAGAAAATCAATTCATTTAAAAATGTAATCTGTAAAGTAACTAGTAACTGAAGTAATCCCATCAGTGTAGTGGAGTAGAGTCACTGCATTACGTTGTATGTGTTTGAGTCGTAGTTGAGTAAATGTACCGAGGTGTTTTCATCAAACGTCACATCTGTGTTCGATTTGGACGGGAACACCCCCCACCCTGTGTGTGTGTGTGTGTGTGTGTGAGTGTGTGTGTGTGTGTGTGAGTGTGAGTGTGTGTGTGTGTGTGTGTGTGTGAGTGTGTGTGTGTGTGTGTGTGTGTGTGTGAGTGTCTGTGTGTGTGTGTGAGTGTGAGTGTGAGTGTGTGTGTGAGTGTGTGTGTGTGTGTGTGTGTGTGTGTGTGTGTGTGTGTGTATGAAGGTATATCAATGTCAAAACAACCAGAGAGATGCGCAGCAACGGGTGTGTGCACGCATGAGAATTTTGTTATGCGTGCGTGCGTGCGTGCGTGCGTTGTTACGTGCAGACTGTATTTCACGCGTAACAAGAAGCTGCGTGTGCATGAAGCAGCGTGCGCACGTCTGTCTGTCACTGTTTGACAAATGTTGTCACGCGTTCACACACGCGTGCGGTCGCAGTTTCTGATGTGCGACCGGAAGTTGATTTGCACCGTGCGCAACACACCGCGTACTTGGACGCCTCGCGTGGTTGTTCTGTGTTCCATGTTCATCCAGTAGATGGAGCCATCGATCCAATACGAGATACAGACATACAGACTTTTACATGACATGATTCATTTGTTCCATGAAGACAGAGAAAGAGTTCTGTTGCTGTTTCTTTTACTTTGTTTCTCACATAAGACACAAAATCAATGACAAACATTTGTAAGTTAACCACGCCCCCCGCAGGTGATCACTTCATTGAGAACTGCTGGGACCGCTGGAGAGGTGCGTTAGGTTTGTGCACCTGAACAGCTGCAACACACTCCCAGGACTTTTGTTGGGAGGGGCGGGGGAAGCACGCACTTTTATCAATGATCCACCGTCCTGGTCCCACTGAGGACTCGAGCAGCAGCGTTTTTTATACATACATATATATATATATATATATATATATATATATATAACAAAAAAAACACTTCTCCTCCTTCTCATTCTTCTTTTGAGATGCTGGCAGCAGTGTCTGGCTCACTGCTGCCTCCCCTGGTTGACGACACTTCAATAAAATGAAAAGGCCAACTACGCGAGGCGTCTAAGTACGCGGTGTGTTGCGCACGGTGCAGATCAACTTCCGGTCGCACATCAGAAACTGCGACCGCACGCGTGTGTGAACGCGTGACAACATTTGTCAAACAGTGACAGACAGACGTGCGCACGCTGCTTCGTACGCACGCAGCATCTTGTTACGCGTGACATAGTTTGCGCACGTCATTTCCGCCTACATGTGAGCGTGTGACAAAAATGTTCAATTATCTTCATGCGAGCGTTAATGCGTGCGTTCGCATAAAAACGCATGAATGTTACACGTAGTCACTACGCGTCGTGTGATTACCGGCGTGCAGCAGTCATACGCGTGAACGTGCGTGTGAACGGAGGACCATTATAAGTCAATGAGGAAACTACATTACACGTCAGGCGCTGCTCGCTGCACAGGCGTCAAAGCACGCGCGTGTGACACGTTCAGTTGATAGGTGCGCACGCATTATGACACGATTCTGCCGCCATAGTGTGTGAGTGTCTGTGTGTGTGTGAGTGTGTGAGTGTGTGAGTGTGAGTGTGTGTGTGTGTGTGTGTGTGTGTGAGTGTGAGTGTCTCCACCAGCTGGAGCCCATGTGCTCAGGCTCACTACAAGTCAACACACACACACACACACACACACACACACACACACACACACACACACACACACACACACTCAGAGTCTCAGGTAACTATGGTGACGATCACATGATGTTTTCTAGCTTCCCGACCAATCAGAAGTCAGCGCGCCCTGCTGTGATTGGTCGGGTAGAGAACATATATCAGGATGATGTACGTTGGTTTCATGTCCTGTGAGTCGTCACTGCTGACAGACGTCTCCGGGGACGACAGGAACCACGGTTCTGTTAGAACCTGGACCGGACGGTGAAGGTTTAACACCACCAGCAGGTGGAGCTGTGACCACGGTGTTCACACCACCAGCAGGTGGCGCTGCAGCAGAACGATGCTGACATAATGAGTTCATCAGTTGTTTGGAGCTTTGAACGAGGTCCATGTTGCTCCTCTGAGTCACTGGTTCTGCAGAATCAGGTTCTGTAATATTCAACAGTTTCCTCTGAAACTTCTGTTCACACCCGACCAGCTGCAGCACCGATGAGGTCATCACACTGCAGCACACACCCTTCTGGACTCACAGTTTGTGGGTGTGTCGGCCCGACTGATGCTACTACTGCTATTTTAAGAGCCCGTGGTACCAGTGATACCAAAGTTCTGATGATCAGGATACATTTAACAGCCCGGTGTCTGTAAGTGATCTGTCTGTGTGTCTGTCCAGCTGTCAGGAGGCTGCGAGTTAGTCGTGGTGCTGTTGGACTTCACCTCTGGAGGACCAGGAGAGCTCAGCGTTCGCTGTGGTCAGACTGTGGAGCTGGTGGAGCGTTCAGCTGAGCGGTCCGGGTGGTGTCTGGTCAGAACCACGGACCAGACGCCCCAACAGGTAATAAATCACATGTTTAAAGTTATAAACCAAAAACTAAAAGTCTCCAGAGCGAACAGAACGAGTGTCCTCGCAGCGGTACCGCTCACATCAGTCACTGTGAAGGGACGTGTTCAGAACCGTCTCACGGAGGTGCTACAATCACCAGATCAGCTGTTTAAATTATGTTTATTGATGGTTTATAACCTGATTATCAACTGTAAACAAACAACATCTGCTCCATCATGTTAATAGATTAACCTGATATCAGAACGTGTTGTTATTGTCTCGGACACACGACAATAAAGACTGTACAGAATAATTATTTCATGTTACACAAACTAATAATAAAATAACATCATTAACAGGGAAATCACATGAGCTCTGTTTACTGTTTATTAATGACGCTTATTAAAACGTGTGACACAAAGAAAACGAGCGTCCTTCAGGTCTGACTTCATCTTCCACTTCACGTCTCCTGCAGGAGGGTCTGCTGCCGATGAGCGCCCTCTGTCTGTCGCACTCCCACAGTGCGGCCGACATGGAGGGGCTCATCCCGGCCTCCACCACCTCCTCCAGCACGTCTTCTACCTGCACCACCACCTCCTCCTCCTGCAACTCCTCCACCACCAACACCACCACAGCCTCCTCCTCCAACAGCTCCAACTCCTGCTCCACCCTGAGCGCCGGGCGGGGTGAGTGTCACGTCTCACTTCCTGTCTGAACAACACTGTTTACATTGTTTACATTGTTTACATTGTTGTCGCGTGTCACCGGCAGAACACGCTGGATCGGGTCGTGATGACGTCACCTTGATGTTTACCTGAGGAACAAACGTGTCTGAACTGAGCTGCTGACTCACATTAAGACTCAGCGTAATGAAATGTTATGTTAAAATATGCAAATGAGGTGATCTAATTAAATATGTGCTCATTTGCATAAATGTCCAGATCAGAACCTGAACTAAAACAAGTGACCAACACGTCCCGTCATGATCAGCTGTTCTCATCTTAAATTCCGACAAACCAATCAGCATGTTTGATTTTCTGTCTGTCGACCAGCAGCTGCAGCTTCCTGCGTCTGATGATGTCACTTCCTGTTTAACAGGCGGAGCTTTAAACATCCTCAGCACGCATCAAGATGTGTGTGTGTGAACTGTTGGGATGTCCCACATCCTGTCTGTCCGTCTGTCCGTCTGTCTCCGTCTCTGTGTGAGCCGCTAAATATTTAAATTCATGTTTGTAAAGTTGTAAACACACACACACACACACACACACACACACACACACGTCCTCGTGTTCTTGTTCTGCAGCTCAGCATAAAAAATTAAACAAGTTTTGTTTGTTTGTTAGAATCTGCTGCTCCACATCATCATCACTGTCTCACACTGCGACTGTCTCACACACTGACTGTCTCACACTGCGACTGTCTCACACACTGACTGTCTCTCACACTGCGACTGTCTCACACTGCGACTGTCTCACACACTGCGACTGTCTCACACTGCGACTGTCTCACACACTGCGACTGTCTCACACTGCGACTGTCTCACACTGCGACTGTCTCTCACACTGCGACTGTCTCACACTGCGACTGTCTCACACACTGCGACTGTCTCACACTGCGACTGTCTCACACTGCGACTGTCTCACACACTGACTGTCTCTCACACTGACTGTCTCACACTGCGACTGTCTCACACACTGACTGTCTCTCACACTGCGACTGTCTCACACTGCGACTGTCTCACACACTGACTGTCTCTCACACTGCGACTGTCTCACACACTGACTGTCTCTCACACTGCGACTGTCTCACACTGCGACTGTCTCACACACTGACTGTCTCACACACTGCGACTGTCTCACACTGCGACTGTCTCACACACTGCGACTGTCTCACACTGCGACTGTCTCTCACACTGTGACTGTCTCACACACTGCGACTGTCTCACACTGCGACTGTCTCACACACTGCGACTGTCTCACACTGCGACTGTCTCACACACTGCGACTGTCTCACACACAGAGACTGTCTCTGACTGTCTCACACACTGTGACTGTCTCACACACTGACTGTCTCACACACTGCGACTGTCTCACACTGCGACTGTCTCACACACTGCGACTGTCTCACACTGCGACTGTCTCACACACTGCGACTGTCTCACACTGTGACTGTCTCACACACTGTCCACACTAACGAGACGTCTGAGAGACAGTGTTTTCTGTTTTCAGCTTTTACTGAAAAGCATCTGTTTATGGCAGCTGAGGTACAAAGATAATAGTCTGTTTCATTGGTTTCACCACTGCAAAGGTGACGAACCAAACGTCCCCAAAGGGAACGAATCGAACGTCCACACTGGGTCCGTCCACACTGGGTCCGTCCACACTGGGTCCAGGTGGAGGCACTGACGCGTTCTGTTGGTGTCAGTAAATGAAAGCAGTTCAGATCTAATGAGAGTGAGTGTAGTCTCACTGATAAGACACCTCTGTCTCAGTCTTAATCTGTAATCTGGTTTGGCAAGACGCCTCCCTAACACACACACACACACACACTCACACACACACACACACACACACTCACACACACACACACACTCACACACACACACACACACACACACACACAGAGGTGAGACAGTTCAGGTTGGACGTTGACCTGAAGGAGTCTGAGACTCAACAGGAATCTGCAGTCTAACATCCGGACGACCTGCTGAGCGACTAAACAATAGAAGCTGCAGGTTAAAAATAATCTCCTCTTTACCTTCATCCTTCTGTTTTCGCTGTAAGTTTCACGTTTACTTTATTTACATTTTATCCGTCTTTGAAACTTTTTTTGTATTTTTCTAAATGTGTTCAATTTGTTTTTGCTTCAATATTTTTAATTTTACATAATTTATTTCTTCATGTATTTTACTTTTTGTTTATTTTATCAGCAAAATTATTTCAAATTTTAAAATTTGATATGTGTGATAATAATTTTATATTATTATATAAATAATTTTATATTATTATCACATGGTCTTTTACTGTTTATTATTATTTTCCCAGTTTTAGTTTAATTTGATTGTATTATTTTAATATCTGTTATATAAACATAATGAGACTCCTGGAGCAAATTCTCAGTCTGTTAGCCACACCCACCGATCATCTAGCCCCGCCCATGTGTGGTTTAGCCCCGCCCCTGTCGTCCTCTGACTCCTCTGCAGTTGGTCACATTCAGTCCTGTGGAGAGAAACAGTCTGTCTCTGTGTTTCCTCCCGTCACCGATCGGTTTTATTATTTTTCCTGAATGGATTGACGTGGAAGCATGCGGCGGGGCAGAGGTGCATGCTGGGATTGTTCTGCCGTTTGGGGGTGGATTGTGAGAGAGGGAGAGGACGAGCGAGGTGGGTTCTGAGAGAGAGAGCAGATGTGTGTTGGTTAATGACTGATAGGTGACTCTCTCTCTCTCTGTGTGTCTCAGTCTGTTGTATTGTCTCTCGCCCATCTCAGCACACAGTAACTTAAAGGACATGTAGGAATGTTAGCGAGGTGCATGTTTGTGTTTATGTTGAACAGGACGGACAGGTTCACACACACACTCATACACACACACACTCATACACACACACACACACACACAGTGTGTGTGTGTGTGTGTGTGTGTGTGTGTGTGAGTGTGTGTGTGTTGAGTCTGCAGGAGGTCGTCCTCACCAGCCTGAAAGAAGACAGGACGAGCTGTCTCACTCTCTTGTAATGTTTCTATCAGCTGTGGTTACAATATAAAAATACTCTGTTACAAGCAGGGATGAAGATGTTTTTTACAGTACGATAACCTTTTTTATCTCAGTTTCACTGTATGTGTTATGATTATGATTATGATTTGTTGTCACAGACAATGACCGTCAGTTAAATTAATTCAGTAGTGATGGTTTCTTAAATTTCACTAAACATTGTGTCCTGACGACATGAAACTGGATATAGAGTTGATTAAAAAACACTAAATGGCAGGTTTCAGGTTCAGGGAATTTACACGGTACGATAATCGTCAACTTCACACTGTGATTATACCTTAAAGCTGTATATCGCTCCAACACTCGTTACAAGTAACAGTCCAGAATTACAGATACGAGTTGAGTCAAACTACAAGTTACACTAACAAAATGTACTTGAAGTATCAATAGTAAAAGTACTCACTATGCAACCTTTTTAAATCGCATGCAACAAGATAAAAATACCGTAAATTCAAGTTCTGTAGGGCCTCGAAAGGGATAGTTCAAGCTTTGTGATCTACTGAGCTACTCACCCACTGTCAGTAGATGGTGGTCGGCACGCCTCCTGATTGGAGAGGCAGCAGGAGGACCGCTGTACGAAGCTAAGCATGTGAAGCTGTGGATGGGGTCAGCAGCCAAACATATTTTAGCACCTAAAACAAGTAACGATCAGTATCTGTGTAAGTGAACACCATATTCAGAATGATCTCACAGCTTTTACCTCGTAAGTAACAAGACATCAAACCAAACAAGCCTTAAAGTAACGATGTTTTCTGACTCGTAAAATACACATTTATCTCAGAGTATACAGACAGGAAACGTTGGTGTGGTGTTTCAGCTTTTAGGAAACTTCTTTTAAATAAACTCTAGATGAGAAAATATCAAATGAACCGTAGGAGAGACGGAGCTTTAGCTTTATGAACAGAATAACAGAGGACCGAGAATCCTGCCCTGTGGAGCACCACTGAGGGAAGAAACAAAGGTCCAGTTTGTCAGGTTTAGGAGGATCGATTGATCGATTCTGATATTTTATGATCACTCCAAACATTAAACCAGTATGTGTGTGTTTGTCTCTGCAGAGTCCGGTCTGTACAGCTCGGACGGTCCAGGCCTCCAGACTCAGACCAGCCAAAGTGAGACAACAATCACTGAATTTACCCATCGTCCTTATGTGCAGTGAACTCATCACGCTGACGACACCTCCTTGTTCTCCTCTCTCAGGCGCCACCTCCCCCACAGTGTATGGAGTAGGCGGAGCTCCAGGGGGCGCCGTCGGCTCCCCGGGGCCCAAACGCAGCGTCTCAGGAACTGGAAACACCCTGAAGGTAACAGCTGCATATCCTGATCGCAGTACTGTGGAGTACAAGTGTGAAATGCTTAAAAATACTCAAAAGTACAAGAACCTCAAAATTGTACTAATGTACAGTATTTGAGTAAACGTACTTAGTTACATTTCATCACTGACATGTAGTGGATTAGAAGTACAAAGTAACAGAAAGTGGAAATACTAAAGTATATTGCAAGTACCTCAAAATTGTGCTTAATTACAGTACTCGAGTAAATGTACTTTGTTACATGACATCACTGCGATGTATTTGAGAGGAAGTATAAAGTAAAAGAAAATGGAAATACTCAGGTAAATGTACTCAATTACTTTCAGTAATAGTAACTGTGTTTGCTGCAGCGGTGGCTGACCAGTCCCGTCCGGAGGCTGAGTCAGGGGAAGGCTGACGGACAGAAGAAACCTCCAATCAGAACCAGGAGACGGGACAACAGGCCAGAGCTGACCACGCCCCTCACTGGCAACGCACAGGCGGTACATAAACACACACACACACACACACACACACACACACACACACACACACACACACAGTATAAAGAGTTAAAGAGTTTTTGTCTGTTTCTGCAGAAGGCGAGGAAGGAGGAGGCGGGGCAAAGTGGAGGGGAGGAGGAGCCAGAGGAAGAGAGCCACACCCCTCTACCACCTCCCATGCAGATCATCAAAGACCCCAACAACCCCGAGGTAACCACCACAGCACCAGACTCCCTTAACAAATGTGTCAGTTTAGTGAGTTGTTGAGTTGGAGACACTTTATAAACTGTGTGAAACTCTGTCTCTGACTGATTCTGACTTATTTGTTCCTTCTTGTAAATTCAGCAAATGTTCTCCATGAACTTCTTTCTGTCTTTGTGTAGAAACATGGAGTCTGTTTGTCCCAGTGATGTTTATTTGGCTGTAAAGTTGATCCAGTGATATTAGGACTGGCTGACTGTCTCTGTGTCTCTTCAGGCTCTGGATTCAGATCAGGGCTCCAACGAGTCGGACACGGAGCAGCGAAACAAAGCACTGCGAGGACGCATGTAAGACTGGACCTCCATCACAACACTGTGACGCTCTGTGAGAACATGTAGAAAGAGTCCAAGTGAACGTTTGTGTTTGCAGGTTTGTGGTGAACGAGATGATCCAATCAGAGAAGGACTACGTGAAGGATCTGGGAGTGATCGTTGAGGTGAGACTCAGATGTAATGGAGTAAAAGTACAGAGTAACAGAAAATGGAAATACTCAAGTAAAGAACAAGTACCTCAAAATGTACTTAAGTATAGTACTGTGTGTGTCTCAGGGCTTCATGTCCAGGCTGGAGGTCAGAGGGATCCCAGAGGACATGAGAGGAAAAGACAAGATCGTGTTCGGAAACATCCAGCAGATCTACGACTGGCACCGCGAGTCCGTCTAGCACACACACACACACACACACACACACACACATTAATAAGGAACACACACTGCTTCCTGTCCTCACACACACTCTCACACTCACGTTGTGTGTGTTTTCAGTTTCTTCCTGGTTGAGTTGGATCGTTGTGTTCAGAATCACGACCTGCTGGCCGACCTCTTCATCAGACATGTGAGTCATCAACGTAGAGACACAACGACACTGATACAGATTATTGATGAGGATCATGTAAAGTGTGTGTGTGTGTGTGTGTGTGTGTGTTGCAGGAGCGGCGTCTCCACATGTACGTGGTTTACTGTCAGAACAAGCCGAGGTCAGAGTTCATTGTCATCGAGTACGAGAACTTCTTCGAGGTAACGCATCGCTTCTGTTGATTCCACATGATTCAACTTTATAGAAATAATTGCTGATTGATCATTTCTGTTGATCACTTCATCAATAAATCGACTGATGCTTTCAGCTCTAGTGGTAAATAACTGTTTGTGGTTTTATTCAGTATTCTCTCAGTGAATAAAAGCAAGTAAGCAACAAGAGGCACAAACACAGATGTAGGCTTCACTAAACGGGCTGATTTTTGAATGGAGTTTGGTGTAGGCAGTTACGTGAACCTGTGTGTCTCTCTGCAGGAGATCCAGCATGAGATCAGCTGCAGGATGTCGATCAGTGATTATCTGATCAAACCCATCCAGAGAATCACAAAGTACCAGCTGCTGTTGAAGGTCCGCCACAACTTCTTATGTTTTCTGTGTCTGTGTGCTCGTCACATGAACATTAACGTTCCTCTTTATTCATTTCTTTTTCTTAGGATTTTCTCAAGTACACGTCCAAAGCAGGACTCGACTGTGAAGAGATCGAGGTGAGTCAAGTCGTTGTAGTCCAGAACCCTGTGTTGTGATTGGCTATTCGTCTCTCCAGCTCGCTCAAGTTTGTTCTTGAGTGTAGGTTGGTCTCATTACTGCCCCCTGTGGCCGACAAGGTTAAAACAACCAATGCTACTTTCCACCCGCAGAATCTGGGGGTCAGTAAAGACTCTAAAACCTACCCGGACAAACGAGCCAAAAGTACATTTATAATTTATCGCATGTGTTTGTACAGAAAGCGTTGGATCTGATGTCATTGGTACCGAAACGCTGCAACGACATGATGAACCTGGGACGTCTGCAGGGATACGAGGTACAACTCTGACTCCTAGAAGTTGTTTTATTCACTGTGCTTCCAATTTGTGTTTTATTATTATTATTATTATTTGTATTTTGCTTGTCGAGCTGCTCCAAGTGACTCAAAATGCCAAACAAATAACGCAGTTTTAACCAAAATTAAAATATAAAGGACCGAGAGTAGAACCCTGAGGAACCCCACAATTATTACAAATGTCAAAAGGATGCCGATGTTTCTAAATGTGTGTCTAGGTTGCTGTTTACTTATATGTTAGCCACAACTACGATAAGAGGTGAATGTTTGCGGCTTATTTTGTGGAGTTCTGCTGCCCCCAAGTGGCCAAAAAACAAATAGCGCAGCTTTGAGTAAAATTAAAATATAAAGGACCGAGAGTAGAACCCTGAGGAACCCCACAACTATTACAAAATGTCAACGGGACGCTGATCTTGCTGGATATGTGAGTAGGTAGTTGTTTGCTAACATGTTAGCCACAACTACGGTAAGACGTGAATGTTTTGAGCTTTTTGTGGAATTCTGCTGCCCCTAAGTGGCCAAACAAACAAAAAATGAAGCTTTGGAGAAAAAGACAGATGAGAGAAAACACCCTCTCACCTGTCTGTCTGTCCTCACCTGTCTGACTGTCGTCCAGGGGAAGTTGACGTCTCAGGGGAAGCTGCTGCAGCAGGAGACCTTCTGTGTTTGGGAGCAGGACGGAGGAGTTCTGTCTCGCAGTAAAGAGCGCCGAGTTTTCCTGTTCGAGCAGATCATCATCTTCAGTGAACTGCTGCGCAAAGGCTCCAACAACCCGGGATACCAGTTTAAGAACAGCATCAAGGTTAGACTCGTTCATACTGGTTCAAGAAATGGATCTGTGTCAGACTGGTTCATACTGGTTCAAGAAATGGATCTGTGTCAGACTGGTTTATTCTGAGAGTAATGGTAATATTTGTGTGTGATCAGGTGAGTTACCTGGCGATGCAGGACAGTGTGGATGGTGATCCCTGTAAGTTCGTGTTGTGGTCTCGAGGTTCGGCAGAGCGCTTCACCCTGCAGGCGTCCTCCGCCAGCATCAAGATGACCTGGGTGGAGACCATCGCCACCCTGCTGGACGCCCAGAACAACTTCCTGTCAGGTGAGTTCCTCCTCAAAACCTCACTCAAAAACAGCCCTGAACTTCCTTTAAATTCCCCAAAACGTCCTCAAATCTCCTTGAAATGTCCCTGAGTCTTTCTGAATCGACCTTGTATCATTGGATCAAGCTAAGTTATCCTTGAACCTCCCTGAAAACAATCATTGGATATTTGTAAAATATTGTTCAATCTCTGAATAATCAACAAATCTGTGACACACTTGAATCTACCTGATTTTAACCTTGAGTCTCCCTGGAACATCTGTAGATCTCCTCAAGTCAGCATCAGATCTCCTTGAAACCTCATGGGATCTCTTTGGTTCATCATCAGTTTCCCCAAAACATCCCTTAATCTCTTGGATAAATATCCTTGAATTCCCTTAAATCACCTTAAATCTCCCTGAATCATCCTTGAATCTCTGTTATTGATCCTTGAATTCACGAAATCTCACTAAATCACCCTTGAACTTCACTGACTCATCATCAAATCTATAGTTTCTATACCCCCCAAAAGACAGTTCATCATTATCCTTGAATCTCATTGAATCATCCTTCAGTCTTTTGATTTTATCTGGTTTAGTTGAACCTGAATCTGATCCTGGTTCTGTGTCCACAGCTCTTCAGTCTCCCATTGAGTATCAGAGGAAGGAGGGCGGGATCTCTGTGACTCGTCCTCTGTCGTCAGGGCGGCCGCCGTCGGCTCCGCCCACGCCCAACGGCCACGCCCCTCAGCCTCCTGCTGACACCGAGCAGGACGACCAGGTTTGGACCTCCCGTCCTTCTTTACTTCTTATTTCTGTAAACTATTTCAGACGTGTGACTTTGTGACCTTCGACCCCTCAGGAGCTGGTGATGGTGCTGCAGGACTTTGCGGCGGTGCGCGAAGACGAGATCTCGGTGTTCCGGGGGGAGAAGGTTCAGATTCTGGCGTCCAACCAGCAGGGTCAGAGTCTGGTGTACCGGCCTGCCAACAGCGACTCGCCGGCTGCCGAGGGCTGGGTGCCACGCAGCGTGCTCAACACACACTGACACACACACACACACAATAAGACACACACACTGACAGCAGTGTCAGAGTCTGGTTTACTACAACACACACACGGACTTAAACACTGCACGCTAACAGGGCCAAAGGCATGCTGGGAAATTCTTTGAAGTGGAGCCTGAAGGTGGTGATGGCGACACATCGGTGAGCCATTTTTAACCACGACGAAATGAAAACCAACAGCTGGATCAAAGTTCACAAACAAGGATGTGAGTGTAATCTGATTTAAACTATGAATCAATAATCGAATCAATATTTTACCCTCCTGATGCTGATTGACCACTAAGAACAGTCCAGAAAAGCTCGTTTAGGTGAAGTGACCTTCAGAGAAATAAGAATTAAGCTCAGTCAGCACTCTGCTGCCACCTGGAGGCAGGATGGCATACAACAACACAGTCTGCTGTCAGACTGGAGGAAGGAAAATATTAAAATACACATTTAGGTGTTCTGGACATTTATGTAAATTCACATGTTTTTAATTAGACTTGCATTTTGCAACGACCAGTCTAGGACCCCTCAAAGGTTCCCGACCTCCTGGTCTGGACCCCTCCCCAGTCTAGAGGAGGACATCACCATCCTTTGGCTCCACATCTCAGGAATGTTTCTGAACACACTTCAGGTCCTGATTAGCTGCCAGTGTTAAAAGACTAACTACACACACACACACACACACTCCCAGCAGCAGGTACTGTTAGACTCCTCCCTCCTTCCTGGTGCTTCGACATTCAGCCAAAACACACCTCCGTCCTCACCTCGTCCAATCAGACGACGCCGTCAGGTCGGCCTACAGTTTACTGCCCCGAGCAACCAATCACCCTCTGATGACATCACAAACTGTTTCCTGTGGGTCAGTGGGAGGGAGACCACGTGACCACACCTTCATCATCATCATCATCATCATCATCATCACCTACAGACTCCAGGAAGAGACGATTAAAAAATACAAAATAAAAGCCTCCTGGAAGAGAAGAGGCCAAAAGACCCGTCAGCCAATCAGAACTGAGCTCTCTGCGTGTCATCCTGTTAATAGTGTGTATAAACAGACTGAGAACACACACACACACACACACACTCACACACACTCACTCACACACACACACACACACACACACACACACCACTGCTATGATGAAGAAGATTAATTATGATGATTAAGATAATTAAGAATAATAGAATCTGTTTTTCACCTCGATAGAAAAAAACTGTTTGTCATATTAATGTTTGTGTGTCAGAGAGAGAGCGTGTGTGTGTGTGTGTGTGTGTGTGAGTGTGTGTGTGTGTGGTAGTGACGCTGTCCTGTGTGTGTGTGTGTGTGTGTGTGTGAGTGTGTGAGTGTGTGAGTGTGAGTGTGTTTTCCACGGACAGTTAGCTGGTGTCCCGGTGTAGCGTTGCCATGTGTTTGCGGTGACACCTGTTCTTTTGTCTTGATATTCTGATGATGCATTATGTTTCTGTATATAGACCAGACCTCCAACTAACTCCGGACACTGAACCTGTCTGTCTGTCTGTCCGGCCGACACACAGGCAGACAGACAGCAGCAGCAGCTCCACCTACTGTGACTGTCTGTTTCTACGACACCTTCAACACGCTCTCTATCTGTCTCTCTACCTGTCTCTCTCTCTACCTCTCTGTCTCTCTCTCTGTTTCTCTGGTGCCATTCTCAGACAACACCCCGGTCCTTAAGGAGCGACGCAGCCCGTCCGGTGCACTATGAAGGCTGCAGGGAGGGAAATAGCAAACTATCAAGTGTTTAAGGTGGAGCGTCACCTTCTGAGGTCGTGTTTAGACCATATGTTTGGTTCAATGTTCAAGCGACAGTTCACCTTCAAATTAAGAGGACAGGTGTTCCTCTGACCTGCAGTGATATTTATCCATCTGGATCAGCTGTTCTCAAATCAATCAGTCTTTATCTGTATCGCACCAATTCACAACAGAAGTCGTCTCATGACACTTTACAGACTGAGCAGCTCTGAACCGAACGGCTTGGTTCATTTATTGACAGAGACCCAACATGAGCAGCACCCGGTGACAGTGGAGAGAAAAACTGCCTTTAACAGGCAGAACCTGGAGCAGAACCGGGCTCAGTGTCGGACGGACATCAGTCTCCTCTCTTTGTTGCTGCTCGGGACGCTTTACCAACCCAACATGTGGCTATTTGACGTCCTGGGAATGAGACTCAACAATCAACTATCTTTGTGGTGCGTTCAGGAACAGCTGGGACAAATCCTACTGACTCTACCTTTAACTTTAATAGTCTTTCAATTATATTAATGGAGTGCCGAATATATTGATCTGGATAAATAACTCTACAGGTGAGGAAGATTTTGGGGTGAACTGTCTCTTTAAAGGCAACACACACTGGTGCTGCACGCCGGCGGGTTTAAAACATGTTGTTTCTCGTGTGTTTTGTCAAGAATGAACTGATGACGTGTTGATCAGACTGTTTCTAAACGGGTCGGACTGTAACAGAAAGCTGCAGACTCGTGTTAACTTGGCGTGTAGAGATGTAAACATGTCGCATGATAAAACACGGGAGCGTTTTTAGCCTGCTGGCTCGCTGCACACAGCTAACATCTGAAGGTGGATCATGGCGAGTCGACACGCGTCAACCATTCATTAAAAACATGTCGCTCTTTATTAAAACGTAACACGTTCTGTTTTACGTTTCATTCGAACCAGAAACGTTACGATATGTGCTGTTGATTATTGTCGTCACGTAAACACAACTTCTAGCGAACGTGTTAGCGAATGGCGCGACATCACGTGATGTTTCCAGTGTGTGTCGCATTCAGATGTTTAATGCAGCGATCATGTCATGTGGGAGTCACCGTCACTACCTGACATGTACAGTGTTCACGCCAACATGCAACACCTCCGATAACTTCACTGTGGCACTAAATGATACAGAAGTGCCTGAAAAAGGAAACATGGACGCCTCATCGTTCACCGTCTCAGATGTCATGTTCTGTCGACCATGCAGTGTTTCTAACCCACTGAGCTCTTCAACCATCCCACATAACATGAACACGGCATTAGTTGGGAGAACGACGCTAAAATACGGATTGTTCCTTTATCATGAATGGAAAATGATTTTGTCTTCAACAACGTTGTGATTGGGCGAAAATAACGTGTTTAAAAGAACTCGGAGTGCACCTGAAGGGTTCAGGACGGATGGTAGTGCACTATGAAGGGTATAGGGTGCAACAAAGTGCACTACAGAGGATTATAGGGTCCAAGAGGCACACTATTAGTGCACTATGAAGGGTTTAAAAATGAGGGTAGTGCACTAAGCAGGGTTCAAGGTGGAAAATAGCACACTATGGAGGGCCTGAGGTGGGAGGTAGGGCACTATGCAGGAAGTACACAGAAAGCAGTGCACTACAGAGGGTTTACGGTGGAAAGTAGTGTACTAGGAAGGGTTCAGGGTGGAAAATAGTGCACTACAAAGGGCGTAGGGTGCTGTTTGAGACCTAGCCTTGTTGCCGTTCGGCAAACTCAACTAACCAATCAAACAGTGTTATTTGTACAGAACTAACAGCTGCTAACTGACTGCTAACAGCTCTCTGTCGTTGTTTGTAATAAACTTCATTTTTCATCCAAAACAGCCTGTTTTCATTCTTTGTGTGCGACAGACGTGATCAATAAATCTATAAATGATTATATTATGTGATCAAAGGTTCCTCATGACTGTAAAACAACATCAGCCCATCACATATCAGAATCTATGTTTTTATAAAGACGCGACATAATCCAGAAAAAAAAGATGTTTGGGGAAATTAAAGGTTATTAAATTCACAGTGAAGTTTATTGTTTCAGTGCACTGATGTCAATAAAGTTTATTATTAAGCTGTTAAATATCTTTCTTCTGTTATTACATGTTTACCAGATATCAGGGATCAGAATGAAAAACACAGAACAGCTGAATTACACTGGAAACTAATACTAAATGATAAATATTATAACTTTACATTTTACAGATCCACTGTTTTATCACACAGGTGTTTATACTGAATAATTCTGTGAAATAACATTATTATGTTGTTCAAATTGTAGACTAAGTGTTTGTGCAAGATTTAGTTGATGTTATCTCGCAACATTTTTTATGAGTGTAATATAACGGTGTCCGTCTGTATGACAGCACGTATCTGTAGTTTATTGTTCTTTATGTAATACGCTGTAATAACGCTGACTGGAGGCTTGAAGCGGGACGTGACCTCTGCTCTCTGGTGCCAAAGTCGTGTGAACATCAGTCACTCATAATGTATTTATGATGTTTTTATAATAACGTTCTGCACTGGAACAACTGAAGCCAGTGAACTCCATCTGACTTCAGTGTGAAAGTGCATTTAATAAAGTAACGTCAGGTTCAGCGTGTTGCAGGACGGAGTGTCGGCGTGGCTCATTACAGAACTGTGACCCGCCGACACAACATCACATCCTGATAAGAGAAGCAGCGAAGCCGTAAACTAATTTAACCAATTACACAGCCGGAGATAGAGACGAGGCTGAAGGTCAGACCTGAGGGAGGAAAATCTACTGAGACTGAAACACGTTAGTGACGAGTTAGAGACGGAGAGACTTCAACACAAAGACACACTTATCAAAACTTCAACACAAAGACACACTTATCAAAACTTCAACACAAAGACACACTTATCAAAACTTCAACACAAAGATGTGACTCAGTCTCTGAACGCAGCAGTTTGTCTGCAGCTCTGATGTTTCACTGAACACATAAATGAAAATGTGAATAAAAAGTTCGTGTGAGTCGAACATTTGACTGAGTATTTTGGGGTTTGAAAAAACGACGAGTTAACAAAAAACAGACGTCATTCTACGTTTATTATCCATTTTTTAATATTTGGAAACCTTCACTGTAAAAATGATTATTATAACTTCAGTGTTACTGTTGATGTAGACTCACAGTCACATACATTAAAGTTAGTGTTTAATGTGTACAACTTGTGTAAAGTTCACAATATCCTGCAGTTATAATAACATGATGAGTGTACACTTAGTTATATTACAGTGATTCACTGTGATTCACTGTTAGACTACAGTATCTACTGATTAATAACAGGATGCTCTGTATCACAGCACACTCACTGTATTCTCACTGATAACAGTAAGTTACTGTACATTTACAGGACTCTACACTGAAACACTGTAAGTTTATATACGAACTACACGTAGAAGAACTTCTTGTTCAGCTTACATTGAGCCAAACACTGCCTTTAACAGGCAGAACCCTCGAGCAGAACCGGACTCACTGGTGTTAGATTGAATTATTGCATTTTCCTTTTCTTTGTTCTCTTCCTGTATATTTTATCGTCTTCCTCTGGATGGATCTCCGACGCTCTGGTCACCTGTTGATCTCAACATCTAATTATGACTTTTTATCTCATACTCTCAGTCTGGGTTCCTTCGGATCTGTAGATTGATGGATAATAAAACTATCGCTGTTTGCAACCATAGTGACAATATTTTCCTATACAATAAAGATTTTAAACTAAATCTGCTGTGGAACACCAGTGAGGAACATCAGTGAGGAACACTAGTGAGGAACACTAGTGAGGAACATCAGTGAGGAACACTAGTGAGGAACACCAGTGAGGCACATCAGTGAGGAACACTAGTGAGGAACATCAGTGAGGAACACTAGTGAGGAACACTAGTGAGGAACACCAATGAGGAACATCAGTGAGGAACACTAGTGAGGAACATCAGTGAGGAATACTAGTGAGGAACATCAGTGAGGAACACTAGTGAGGAACACCAGTGAGGAACATCAGTGAGGAACACTAGTGAGGAACACTAGTGAGGAACACCAGTGAGGCACATCAGTGAGGAACACCAGTGAGGAACATCAGTGAGGAACACTAGTGAGGAACACTAGTGAGGAACACCAGTGAGGAACATCAGTGAGGAACACTAGTGAGGAACATCAGTGAGGAATACTAGTGAGGAACACTAGTGAGGAACACCAGTGAGGAATACTAGTGAGGAACACCAGTGAGGAACACTAGTGAGAAACATCAGTGAGGAACATCAGTGAGGAACACTAGTGAGGAACATCAGTGAGGAACATCAGTGAGGAACACTAGTGAGGAACACCAGTGAGGAACATCAGTGAGGAACACTAGTGAGGAACACCAGTGAGGAATACTAGTGAGGAACATCAGTGAGGAACACTAGTGAGGAACATCAGTGAGGAACATCAGTGAGGAACACTAGTGAGGAACACTAGTGAGGAACATCAGTGAGGAACACTAGTGAGGAACACTAGTGAGGAACATCAGTGAGGAACATCAGTGAGGAACACCAGTGAGGAACACCAGTGAGGAACATCACATAATAATACATCATAATACAGTTGTACTGACATGAAAACAGGGCGTTGAACTACTTTATGGTTTAACGGCTGCAGAGCAGATAAGGTGCAGCATGTCTCAACAGGCCGTCTGATAACTCAGATCATCAGGTCAAGGATCCATCAAGCAGCACTTTGTTCACCTTCACATTAAAAGCACAAACAGGTAATAAATCCATTTAGATAAGCAGCGGACTGTTTCTCACAGTGATGCTCTGAAAAGTGACATTTTAATTAAAGTCAAATTAAAACATAAAACTAGAGACGCTAACGTTTGACAGCAGGTCCAGATGTTCTGACTTGTTTCAGTTGATGGATCATGAACTGAACCGTCAGTAACAGAACCGCTGACGCAGCGTAAAGCTGAACACTGGGTCCTGAGGAGCCTCAGGAGGTTCAGGAGGCGCAGACCAACACGCAGTCTTTTATTGTGAAAAGCAGAGTGAAGTCCACGGTTACGTAATCCACACAGTCTCTCTCACATGAGTTTGGAGATCAGCACGTAGGAGACGACGGAGGCTACATAAGAGCTGCTGCTGGTCTGTGTGTTCAGTCGCTGGTGGGGCCGCAGCAACAGTGCATTCTGGGAAATATCAGCGGAGAAACATGCAGTCGATATTTGGAAAGAATGGACTGGAGACTCCAGAGCCGGTGAGAGCTGCAGTGACAGGTCAGATCTCAGACAGTCGAACGCTTGTTTCAGAGGGTTTCTAGAAGATTAAAGGAGCACTACGTAGAAATAAAAAAACTAACTCAATAATCAAACTCTCTATGTGTCTATATGTGGCGGACCCTGCCACCTCTCAGGCTTCAGACAGTGTTTCCTCTGAGAACAGCTGGTTTATTCACTGATGGAAACAGTTTGTATTAATATTGTTAATATTAAAATGACATGTTTGGATTTCTTCTCTAAAACTACAGACTGCTCCTTTAACACTTCTGGTTTGTAAATGTTAAGAAGCTGTTTATAAATTAACGTGATGCTCTGCAGCACGCTGACTGAATGTTTTCACTGTTTATGTTTTTACTTCAACTACAATATTATTTTCCAACAAGTGCTTTAAGTTTAATAATAAGAAATAATTTTCACAATATTATCACATTAAAACTGTAATCAATAATACTTAATAAATATATTAAATGAGAAAATAACGTTCAGTGTTTGCTTTAGATGCGACCGTTGTACATTTTAACACTTCAAAGCTGTAAAAAGTCAGAACATTATTTTACAGTACTTGTTATTTTATTATTATTGTTTTCTCAACTCCACAACATGAAATTATGCGCACTGAAAACTGTTTTAAAGGAGATCAAGTACAAACTCTACTGTGAAACAACATAAATCGTTAACATCACAGCAAGAATGTAAAGAAAATAAAGTCAAACTGGATCCTGGATGATTTTATAGAGTAACAGAAACAAATCTGTGGCGTCGACCGTCAACGTTTGTGATTCATATTAAATTAAATAATAAAACACTATATATTGTTTCTGTGCACCAGTGACCAAAAATGGAAGATTTAACAGATTTGAATGGAGAATTTTTAATCTTCTCAACATCGTTTGATTGTGCAACATCCTGTCTGATAACACGTCAAAATAAAATGCGTCACATTTGGCTTTTTTCCAATTGATAACAACTAACTGGATTTATGTAATTTAAATCTATAATCAGTAACTCTCAATAATACAACCACAAAGAAACAGTGTGGAAGAGGTTTCTGTTTTGTTTTTTTGCTTTTCACACTTTTTGTAGCGTTTTCAGGTCCCAGCTGTTGATAATTATATTATAAATTATATTAATTAGTTGATCGACAGAAAAAAATCAGAAACTATGCAACTAACAGCGTGAGGCAGGTGTCCGTCCAGCGCTGGGTCACCAGGTGCTGCTCGCAGGGGGAATGTTGGGTCCTGAGATGACCTCTGTTGTTAATTGGCGCTGAACAAATAAAGACTGATTCAAGACTGAGATTATTTCAATAACTGATGAATCGTTGGAGCCATTTTTCAGGCAAAGATAATGAAAAAATATCAAACATTTCTTAGTTCCAGCCACGACTGAGACGACTTCCTGCTTCACCTGGTCAGGTGTCACAGTAAACTGATGATCTCTGGACGTTATCAAACAAAACGTCTGAAGACGTCACCTGGTAATTTAACAGAACGATTGATGGGAAAAATAATGAACAAATAAAAATGACAGGTATTAAATGTAGCTTTATTAACCAGGTAAACAACATCAGGTAGAGGAAGGTAAACACCTGTGTGACCTTTGACCTGCAGGTTCCATCCCCTCCTGGCTGCAGGGCACTCTGCTCAGGAACGGGCCGGGCCTCTTCTCTGTGGGCAGCAGCGAATACAACCACTGGTTTGATGGCATGTCGCTGATCCACAGCTTCACCTTCACCGACGGTGAGACTCTGACTAACGACAAGATCAATGATTATCACAACGTCGTCTCAGGATACTAAAGTTCATGTGGCATCGAAAATCTCACGGCAGAAAAGTCAAACTCACTGATGTCTCAGTTGGAAATCCATCATGTAGATCTGGTACCTGGTGTTGTTTCAGGTGAGGTGACGTACAGAAGTAAGTTTCTGAAGAGCGACACCTACAAGAAGAACACCGAGGCTGACAGGATCGTCGTCTCCGAGTTTGGAACCATGATCTACCCAGATCCCTGCAAGAACATCTTTTCCAGGTATGGACCAACCAAGATAACATCTGTTCTAGACCGTCCAGGAGACGTAGAGATCTGTCTTAGTCCATCCAGGAGACGTAGAGATCTGTCTTAGTCCGTTCAGGAGACGTAGAGATCTGTCTTAGTCCATCCAGGAGATGTAGAGATCTGTCTTAGTCCATCCAGGAGACGTAGAGATCTGTCTTAGTCCATCCAGGAGACGTAGAGATCTGTTTTAGTCCATCCAGGAGACGTAGAGATCTGTTTTAGTCCATCCAGGAGACGTAGAGATCTGTCTTAGTCCATCCAGGAGACGTAGAGATCTGTTTTAGTCCATCCAGGAGATGTAGAGATCTGTCTTAGTCCATCCAGGAGACGTAGAGATCTGTCTTAGTCCATCCAGGAGACGTAGAGATCTGTCTTGGTCCGTCCAGGAGATGTAGAGATCTGTTTTAGTCCGTCCAGGAGACGTAGAGATCTGTCTTAGTCCGTCCAGGAGATGTAGAGATCTGTTTCTGTCACCAGGGCGTTCACACATCTCTGCAACGTCATCCCCGACTTCACCGACAACAACCTGATCAACATCATCCGTTACGGTCAGGACTACTACGCCTCCTCTGAGGTCAACTACATGAACCAGATTGATCCTGTCACCCTGGAAACTGTCGGCAGAGTACGTCAGTCTCCACCCGCCTCCTGAAAACAGTGTAAGTGATCTGGTCCAAATACGTCCTCAAACCCATCATTTGTTCTCTGTACGACCCAGATCAACTACAGGAACCACATTGCTCTGAACTTGGCGACGGCTCATCCTCACTACGACAGCGAGGGTAACACCTACAACATGGGCACCGCCATCATGGGCCTGGGTCGACCCAAATACGTCATCTTCAAAGTCCCAGCTGATGCTTCAGGTAACAGGACGTAGTAATCTGATTACAAACATCAGTGTAGGGAACAGCTCTTCGTGTCTGTTGGACCGACTTATTTGTTGGAGGAGTTCGTTATTGATTCTGAGTGATTACAGCCGAGTGACCAATCAGACAACAACACATATGATATCAGTGAGGTCACACTGACCAGCAGTGACATCACCACGTCAACACCTCAGCTGTCTCTCCTCAGGTACTCCACTACATCTTAGTGTCTTTACATGACTCAACTACAGTATTTAACTAAAAGTTTGAGGTACTTCTACTTTACTTGAGTATCTCTGCAAATACTGTACCTAAGTACAAGTTATGTTTTACTTCTACTCCACTTCATCCTAGTGATGAAATGTAGATTGACTCACCTACTGTACTTCAGTAAAAGCTTGAGGTACTTGTACTTTACTTGAGTTTCTGTCCTCACAGTCTGACAGCACTGTGCCGTTTGTTTCAGATAAACAACAGAAGAAGCCGGCGCTGAGGAAAGTCCAGCAGGTGTGCTCCATCCCGTTTCGCTCCACTCTGTACCCGAGCTACTTCCACAGCTTCGGCATGACCGACAACTACATCGTGTTCGTGGAGCAGCCGTTCAAACTGGACATCATCAGACTGGCCACCGCCTACTTCAGAGGGGTCAACTGGGGGAGCTGCCTCAAGTTCGACAAGGATGACATCGTAGGTTCAAAACGTTACCTCATACAGAACAACGAGCCAATCATGCTCCAAGAAATGTTTGTGTAACTGAGTACATTTACTGTAGTCGTCACACAAAGAGGATCGGCGGTTCGACTCCACTGTTTCTTCCCTTCGCAGACTTTGTTCCACGTCATCAACAGAAAAACGGGAAAGGCGGTGTCCACCCGTTTCTACGGCGACGCCTTGGTGGTTTTTCACCACATCAACGCGTACGAGGCTGACGGCCACGTGGTGTTCGACCTCATCAGCTACAAGAACAGCAACCTGTACGACATGTTCTACATCCAGAACATGAGGCAAGAGACCACCAAATTCATCGATTCCAACAAGACCTTCTCCCCGCCGGTCTGCCAGAGGTTCGTCGTGCCGCTCAACGTCAGCAAGGTACAGACCAACAAACGCACTTCCTGTAACTTCATCAGGTAACAAGTCTGTACAAAGAGTTTGTGTTGATGTGTTCTCCAGGAATCATCCAAAGGGTCGAACCTGGTGACTCTGACGGACACGACGGCCAAGGCAGTGATGCAGGAGGACGGGTCCGTCTACTGTCAGCCCGACACTCTGTTTGAAGGTTCATCACCGTTATTATTATTATTATTATTATTATTATTATCAATGTCCGTCTGATTGTTTTAAAGTGTTTCATCCTCCTTAACTGACGAGTCCCACTCCTCCTCAGGCCTGGAGCTGCCGGGGATCAACTACAAGTTCAACGCCAAAAACTACAGATACTTCTACGGCTCCAGGGTGGAGTGGTCTCCTCATCCCAACAAGGTGAAACACCTGAGGCTGCACGCAACACAGTCAACATGTCAACACGTGAACACCATCATCACGTGAACACCATCAACACATCAACACCATCAACACCGTCAACACATCAACACGTGAACACCATCAACACGTCACTTCATCTTTAATTTTCTGTCCAACAGATCGCAAAGTTTGACATCGTCACCAGAAAACACATTGAGTGGCAGCAGGAGTCCTGCTACCCATCAGAGCCGGTGTTTGTTGCGTCTCCGGGAGCCGTTGAAGAAGACGACGGTGAGGCAGCAGGAACTTTAGTTTCACTTTAGTGAATGAAACTGTAGAAACTGGTTCTGACTCTTGGTATTTCCTTCCTGCAGGCGTGATCTTGTCGTCCGTCATCTCTCCGGATCCCAACATCTCTCCGTTCATGCTCGTCCTCGACGCCAAAAACTTCAAGGAGATCGCCCGAGCCTCCATCCCCGCCAGCGTCCACATGGACCTTCACGGACATTTCATCCCTGCTGCCGTGTGACGGCCGACACGCCTGCTGTGTTGATTATTTATGATTCTTTACTGGAGTCGACCTTTTTTTACATTTTAAACTTAAAGCAGATTGATAGCATTGTAAAAACCAGCAAAGGTAAGCTAGATATTAAAAAGAAGAAAGCAAAAATAATTTTTAAGCAGAATGAAAACACCGATGTCGATGGATCTGGATGGTAGCAGACGTTTAGTTAAATATCTGTCATCTCCAGGTTGGGTTGTACAGAAGCTCTCCAACATAATTCCATAAAGTCATTAATTGGATTAAAAGTCGTATTTTTTGTCATATCAACTTTCTTTAACAAACATGTTTTAGTGCTACTGATCGCCCTGTTAATGCAGGTACTAGCTTGGCGCTACTAGCTTAAAAATACACGTGAAGTTTGTGGAGAAAGAATGTTTTTTCTTAATATATCTTTGTTTAAATTAAACTGAGCTAGCGTAGCAGTTTTGTGTTTATATATGTGAGGTATTTATTCAGTTTGGTCTCTTGAAGTCATAAACGTTAGCTTAAGTTTGCTAGCTGACTCAACACTAGAGATTATCAAGGCTCGGCCTTCCTGACATCATGATTTTCCATGAAAACAATGATAACGCTTAGAAAAAGTTTTTTATTTGAGAGCTAATCGCCCCACAACATGAATACATTTTGAGAACATCTTAAATTTTGTTGGTAAAAGTTGCTTAATCATTTATAGATTTATCGTATTTAACAAACCCTCTCGTGTAATGTTGCTTCATTAACGCTCCCAATGTGCCATTTAATGCCAAACAAAGACAGTATGAACCCAAAATATTCTGAAAAGTCACAACACCATCATGAACAGTCGGGTACTGATGTAGTCACGTTTTAGTCCGGTCCAGTTGAAAAACTAAAACTCAGCTGAAGCTTTTGAAGCCGTTTGGGTCGAATCTGACTTTTATCTTAACAATCTGACATGAAGTTAACAGTTAATATCAACAGTTAATAATAAATATCTGAGAATATCCCAACAGATGCAGTGTTAAATTCATTTGATATATTTACATTTTATTCTTTTCACGTCACATATTTTGTTTTCTGTATTTTGAGTGAAGCTTGTTTAAAGTTTAAATGTTTTGATGTTGCTGCTGAAATGTTGACGAGCAGAGAAACATCTTCAAACTCAACAATCAAACTCTTTGTTTTCATATCTGAATAAACAACCTGACCTTAAAAGACAACACAGTTTATATTGTTTTACTCTGTTTATATGTGGCGGACCCTGCCACCTCTCTGGCTTCAAACAGCTTGTGGATTCACTGATGGAAGCAGTTTGTATTATTATCTCGATAATATTGTAAATATTAAAATTACATGTTTGAATTTCTGTCATTGTGATTTTGTTTTCACACTCAGCTGTCGTCCTTTCATGGATGAATTATTGAATAAAACAATATATTTTTAACGTTTGTTTTTAATGTTAAACTGAAGAATCCTGCAGTGACTTCATGCATCAAAGCTATAAAAAGTAACTTAAATCATTTTATTCTCAGAAAACCAGATGAGTAAAAACAATTTTATTATTTTAAGATGTTTGAAATACTTTCATCTGTTACTAAAAACACATCTTCATGCAGCAAAGTGTATATTGTGATTAATACAGAGCTGACGGAGCAGCGTGAATCCTTCAGTTCACTGCGGTGGACAGATGTTTGATTCTAACAGCTGTTTGAGTTGATTAATATTATTTTTACTCTTCTAGTCTTTAGGTTGAAGAAGATTTAACAGTCATTCAGGAGATATTTCAAGTTATGACGGCAAATCTCAAAAAGGAAACGACATACAGAGATGATATTTCTATGTTATAGTGTGAAGAAGGCTTTGGAGGTCCGCCACCTGCTGGCTGGGACCAGGTACTCCAGCTTACATGGTTATAACTGGCTTTATAATCTTCGGACATGACGAATGAAAGGGTTAAAATCTGATAATTAATATTCTGACGTTCGTGTTCTGACCGACGAAACCTTCATCCTGTGAGATCTGGACTGAAAACTCTCAAATCTGCAGTTTCATGAGAATCATGGGAGTTTATTACATCAGCAGTTGCAGCAGAAACAGTTTAAAATCCTCCAGAGGTGACACCCTCTGCCATCCCCCCCCGCCCTCCAACATGGCCGACGGAGAACACGAGTCAGCTGTTTAAGTCTTTCGCTGCTGCTTCTTCAATGATTTTGGTGTTTTGTGGAAAGAAAAGAAAAAAAACTCCTGTTTTCCTCCTCCAGCCCTGGTGCTGCTCAAAAACAATCCCATAATGCACCTGGTTTGGCTGAGCGCCGACCCTGCTGACTCGTCGGCCTCGTTTAGCTCGCTAGCCTCAGTCTGGGGAGGAGGGGGGCGGAGCCTGGGACACGAAGCAGCAGCCACAAATCAGAGAAGAAGAAAAAAAAATAACACAACGTCGATGCTGAAGAACAGGCACGTTGGAATACTGAGTGTGTGTGTGTGTGTGTGTGTGTGTGTGTGTGTGTGTGTGTGTGCGCTAAGCTATCACTGTTTACAACAGTGGAAAAAACTGTTCGTTTCTCACAGAAAAACACTTTCACGTCTTTTTTTTTCTTTTCTTTTTTGTCCTTCCATCGTCGTCATCACAGGGAGGAAGTGTGTGTGTGTGTGTGTGTGTGTGTGTGTGTGTGTGTGTGTTAATCTCTGACTGTGTGTGTTTGTGTGTGTGAGGCCCGTCAGATGATCTCGAAGGTCTTCTTCAGCTCCATGATCAGCTGCCAATCAGTTTTCTGCATCTCGTCTCTGAACCAGTTCTTCAGAGCATCGATGGACGCCCGCGTGATCTGAAGCACACAAACACACTGAGATGTTAGCACTGACACACACACACACACACACACACACACACAATATATACCTTTAAGACGGAAGGTGTGGTTTGTGTGTATGTACCTTTAAGACGGGAGGTGTGGTTTTCTGTGTGTGTACCTTTAAGACGGGAGGTGTGGTTTGTGTGTATGTACCTTTAAGACGGGAGGTGTGGTTTTCTGTGTGTGTACCTTTAAGACGGGAGGTGTGGTTTTCTGTGTGTGTACCTTTAAGACGGGAGGTGTGGTTTGTGTGTATGTATCTTTAAGACGGGAGGTGTGGTTTGTGTGTATGTACCTTTAAGACGGGAGGTGTGGTTTGTGTGTATGTACCTTTAAGACGGGAGGTGTGGTTTGTGTGTATGTACCTTTAAGACGGGAGGTGTGGTTTTCTGTGTATGTACCTTTAAGACGGGAGGTGTGGTGTGTGTATGTACCTTTAAGACGGGAGGTGTGCTTTTCTGTGTGTGTACCTTTAAGAAGGTGTGTGACGTTTGTGTGTATGTACCTTTAAGACGGGAGGTGTGGTTTGTGTGTATGTACCTTTAAGACGGGAGGTGTGGTTTGTGTGCATGTACCTTTAAGACGGGAGGTGTGGTTTGTGTGCATGTACCTTTAAGAAGGCATGTGACGTTTGTGTGTATGTAACTTTAAGACGGGAGGTGTGGTTTTGTGTGTATGTACCTTTAAGACGGGAGGTGTGGTTTGTGTGTATGTACCTTTAAGACGGGAGGTGTGGTTTGTGTGCATGTACCTTTAAGAAGGCATGTGACGTTTGTGTGTATGTAACTTTAAGACGGGAGGTGTGGTTTTGTGTGTATGTACCTTTAAGACGGGAGGTGTGGTTTGTGTGTATGTACCTTTAAGACGGGAGGTGTGGTTTGTGTGTATGTACCTTTAAGAAGGCGTGTGACGTTTGAGTTCATGTTCTTTGTAGAAAATGTGATAAACAGACGTTTAGTGTCCGAAGCGTTTAAGCCCCTCCCTCCACCTCAGTGGGCGTGTCCTCACCTTGCTGACGATGATGTCAGTGGCTTCAAAATGGCGGCCGTACATCTTGGGTGACTCCCCGGGAATGGGCTCGATCTTGATGCAGATCTCCTGGCCTTTCTTGGCGCTGTCAACTGACTTGTGATTCATCTCGATGCTGGTGACGACGCCGATGTCCACAAACTGGAACATTAACCAATAAAATTATAATAAATATCATCCTACACCTTTAAGACAACCAACCACAGTCGTTCTAAGCGTCTCACCCCTTTAGAGGGGACGCAGAGCGGCGTCCCTTGTCGCAGGACTCCGGCCTCGATGGTCACGCCCATCACGATGGGATCTCTGGAGTTAAAGATGAACTGAGGAAGAACCTTCAGCTTCACTGGGAACACGGCCACATGCCTGAAGACAGATCACAGAAACACTTAGAAACCTGATGAAGCGTCGGAGCAGGAGACGTTCGGGCGGGTTGTGTCGTCCTACTTGAACTCGTCCTGTTTGGCCTTCTTGTAGTCCTCTCTGTACTTGGTGAAGGCGTCGAAAAGGTGGTAGATGATCTCAGCCGAGAAGACCCGAACCCCCAGACTGTCGGCCATCTCCTGACTCTCCCTCTCCACCTTCACGTCGAACGCCAGGATCACCGCGTACCTGCAGAGACCAAACAACACCTGGAGTTATGAATCTGTTCATAACGTGGTGACATGACGTGAACTTAAATATTTGGAGGTGTGACGTACTGCAGGTCGTGCTCCAGCATCGCCGACGCCTTCATCACGTCCCTCTTGTGGACTGGACCGATGTTAATACCAGCGTACTGCAGGAACAGAGGGAGAGGTCAGAGGTCAGCTCAACCTGCTAGTTTCTGCTTCCTGTTGCTTTTCAAAATAAATGTTCAGAAGCAAATGTCTACTGTACAACTGATTACAAGTAGCTATCAAACTCTGGAGTCAGTATGGATGGAGCCACAGGTGAGGACACAGACAGATGAGGAGCCACAGGTGAGGACACAGACAGGTGAGGGGCCACAGGTGAGGACACAGACAGGTACTCACAGGGACTTTAGAGGTCCGGAGGAACTCGAGCAGAGCCTCCAGAGATCCCAGCGTGGACGCCTGGACATAAACTCCTTTCTCCTCCAGTTTGATGGAGCTCAGAGTCTGTTTCAGCTCTCGCACCAGTTCATCCTGAAAACCAGCACAGTCAGTCCAGTGTGTGTGTGTGTGTGTGTGTGTGTGTGTGTGTGTGTGTGTGTGTGTGTGTGTATGTGTGTGCGCGTGCATGTGTTACCCTCAGGACGGGGACCTCGTCGTCCTTGTGGGCCACCAGCAGGGGGAGCCCCGCCAGCGCCTTCTCCAGGTCTTTACCCAGAATCTTCACTCCCTGAGCCGTCGACACCTCCTTGTGCTTCTCGTACTGACTCTAAACACACCAATCAATCAACCGATCAATCAATCAATCAATCCAGCATATACCACCAGGAGTCATGAGGGGAGTTTATGGGAAATCTCTGCTTTTATTTTGAAAAATGATTTCCCAGCAGTTCACCTTGACTCTGAGCTCCTTCAGAGGCGGCGGCAGCAGCAACCCTCTGATCTGCGTCACGATTGGTCCCTCCACCCCGGGTACGATGATGGTCTCGCCCTCGCGCAGACGACCGTTAATCAGGATGACGTCTATCGTGGTTCCCATACCGGGCAGAGCTTTCACCTGAACACACACAACTCATCAGGTGGGCTCATCCAGACGGTGGAGTACAGGTAAAGCTAGAAAATAAGACCGTCTCACCTCCATGACCTGAGCTCGCAGCTCTTCGCAGTGTGCTAGCCGGCGGGCTAACATGGTCTGGGTGAGCTCGACCAATAGGGCAATGAGGTTTCCCATCCCGTCGCCGCTGTGGGCCGAGGTCGGAACCAACGACACAAACGTGCGGGGGTCTTTATTCTCGTAGAACAAGGCGGCGTTAAGACCCTGAGGATCAATAAGACAACTTAATACAGGTCAGTGGTGGAGTTCCTCAAGGTTCTGCTCTAGAACCATTAATGATCATCATAGCTATGACTGGTGTCAGGTTCTATGCAGATGATACAATGTTTACACACCAGTTTACCTCATTATACACATTCATTTTACGAGACAGAACGTACTTTAAAAAACACATTCAACTGTTTAAAGTTGTTTTTCAGGTATTTTACTTCTTTTTTGTTTTCCTTTTATAAGTATATTACATTTTTATATACTTGTACACTGAAATACTTCCAAAAACAAATATAACTAATATTTATACTTGGAAAAGTAAAATACTCAAAACAAATAATTTGGTAAACAAAATGTCAAAACGAGACAAACACTGTGATTGGTTGATAGGTGATGATGTAATGATGGACACCTGCTGAGCGAACTCCACGATGACGGCCTTGGCTCGCTCGTCGAACTCATCCTTGGTGTTCTTCTTCTGCTTCTTCAGCGTGGTCACGATGTCGGTTTCAGGACTCTTCTTCCAGTCGTACAGACGGTCGACCTGAGGACAGGGGACGACACCGTCAGAACAGAAGAAGAGGAAGAGGACGAAGACGAAGAAGAAGAAGAAGAAGAAGGAGGAAGAAGAAGGAGGAAGAAGAAGAGGACACACCTGAGGATGAACAGGTGACTCACCTTGTTGAGGGCGACGATGAACGGACACTTCTTCTCCTTCAGCAGGTTGATGGACTCGAGCGTCTGAGGCTCGAGGCCGTGCATGATGTCCACCACCAGGATGGCGATGTCGCACAGAGAGCTGCCTCTGTTCCTCAGGTTACTGAACACACAGGGAGCAGGTTACTTTTACTCCACTACATCTGACAGCTTTAGTTACTTTACAGATTACCTTCCTGTCCAGTGAAAACCACGTATCTCCAAGTATCAAAGTACCAGTACAGTAACTGATCACATATTAACATGTGAGTCAGCTGATCGTCACTGTTTTCATCTGACATTCATTTCACAATGTAATCTGCAAAGTAACTAGTAACTAAAGTAATCACATAGATGTCGTGGAGTGGAAGTATAAAGTAACAGAAAATGGAAATACTCAAGTACAGTACTTGAGTAAATGTACTTAGAGTACTGAGACGCTTGTTACCTGAAGGACTCGTGTCCTGGTGTGTCGATGATCAACATGCCGGGAATCTTCAGGTCGTCTTTTTCGAACTGCACACACACACACACACACACACACACACACACACACACACACAGATCATTATTATAGTGTGTCTGTGTGTGTGTGTGTGTGTGTGTATGTGTGTGTGTGTGTGTGTGTGTGTGTGTGTGTGTGTGTGGTCGTACATTCTTCACCATCCTCGTCTGCTCCTCGATCGTCTCTTTCGGGACGTTTGTGGCTCCGATCTGCTGCGTGATTCCTCCGGCCTCACCGTCCTGCACGTTTGTGTGTCGCAGCTGCACACACACACACACACACACACACACACACACACACACCAAAGTGTTACTATAGCAACAGAAAACAGTCAGTAGATCTGCTACAGTCAGTAAGGTCGTACTGAGAAACACTGAACTACACACCACCAGACAACAGTCTGTACACAGAAAACCAGTCAGCAAACACTCAACAGTCGGTAACTAGTAAACAGTCTGAACAAACAGTCAGTAACAATCAACAGTCAGAACAAACAGTCAATAAACATACAGGATAAACAGTCCGTAAACAGCAAACGTACAGGATAAACAGTCAGTAAACAGTAAACGTACAGGATAAACAGTCAGTAAACAGTCAGTAAACAGTAAACGTACAGGATAAACAGTCAGTAAACAGTAAACGTACAGGATAAACAGTCAGTAAACAGTCTGTAAACAGTAAACGTACAGGATAAACAGTCAGTAAACAGTAAACGTACAGGATAAACAGTCAGTAAACAGTCAGTAAACAGTAAACGTACAGGATTAACAGTCAGTAAACAGTCAGTAAACAGTAAACGTACAGGATTAACAGTCAGTAAACGAACAGTTAACAGTCGGTAACGTTACCTTGTCGAGGATCTTGGTCTTCCCCGTGTCGACGTGTCCGAGCACACACACCACCGGAGACCTCAGCGTGTCCACGTCCACGTTCTTCAGGTTCTCCGCCCTCCGTTTCTATGGAAACACACAGAGCCCGTCAGTCAGAGACGGGCTGAAAACAGACGAGCTCTCACTCCTCCCGTGTTCCTCACCTCTATCCTCCTCTTGGCTCGGTCGTACAGCCGCTCCTCCTTCGTCCTGTCGTCGTCCTCGCTCTCGCTGCTTTCGTCCTCGCTCTCCTTCGCTGCCCTCTTCTTCGTCTGACTGGCCGATGTCGCCTCCACCTTCTCCGCCTCCTCGTCGCTCTCCTCCTCCTCATCGTCGTCGTCCTCATCATCCTCCTCGTCGTCCTCCTTGTCTTCCTCGTCGTCCTCCTCGCTGCCTGTAGGCTGAGGCTGGCCGGCGGGTTCCTCCTTCACCTCGATGTGGACTTTCTTCAACTCTGACACAAAAAACAGGAAATATGAAGAGTTTTAATACGACTACAAAGACTGGAGGTATTTTTTATTAACAAAACAACGTGAATCTTTTGTGGTTTCCTGTTGAAGATGAATAATAACCTTTCTCCTCGTCGGTGGCGATGGCCTCCCAGTCGTCCACAGCAGCCTCCAGCTTCACCTCTGCACGGAAACAGAGGAAAGAGTCGTCACCGCAACGAATACAAATCATCATCATCTCCACCCATCACCTGCCTCCTCGGCCCTCGGACTCACCTGGCTCTGGGGCCGGTGTCTTGGCTTCTGTTTCCATGGCAACGGGCTCTGCAGTCTCTGACGTCGGTGAAGTGATCTCTGATGGAGAACGAGGAGAACGTTTTAAATCAGGAGAAGTGTTTTTGATTGGGTGATTAACGAGCAGCGGCGGCGGCAGCGTGGTACCTTCAGGAGTTTGGGTGGTGGGCTTCTTCTTCCGCGTGTAAATGGGCTTCTTCTTTGGCATCGAGTCTTTGGATGGCACTTCAACACCTGAAGAAGAAAAAACGTCTTTAACAACTCCTGAACTTTATCAGCAGACAAAGAAGAAACAGAAGAAGAAGAAGCAGAAGAAGAAGCAGAAGAAGAAACAGAAGAAGAAGATCCTCAGCTTTTGAGATCCTCTATTGATTTGTTTGTGAGGAGGGCTCACTCTGGACAGATTTGAGAATCTTTGGTTGAAGGCTGTTAAATGTTATTTTTAAAGCTGCGATGTGATTGGTCGTCCTCTCACCTTGAGCCTGCAGCATCTTGAGCGTGGCCTCGGCCCGAGCTCGAGCCTCCCTCTGGGCTTTCGTTAGCAGCTTGCCCTCCTTCTTCAGACGCTCCTTCCTCTCCTTCTCCTTCTGCTTCTTCTTCTCCTTGCGCTCCAGCTCCAGTCGCTCCTGTTGGGACAGAGGAGGAGGTCAAAGGTCAGAGCAGAGTCTGACAGATAGATCGAACAGAAGCTAAAGGAGGAGGTGTTGTACCTGCTCCTGCCGCTGCTGCTCCAGCTCCTCCAGCCTCTTCAGGCGCTCCTCCTCCTCCCTCTTGGCTCGCTCCTCCTCCTACAAACAACAAAACATCGCTCTCAGACAACAAACAGACTCCGAACTGAACTCTATGACTTCATTTCCCACAATGCCCAACCTCCTTCATCTTGGCCAGAGCCTCCTGCATGGCCTTCACTGTGGCCTTGCTGGGTCCCTTCTTCTTCTCCTTCTCCTCCTCCTTCTTCTCTCCCTTCTTCTTCTTCTTGTCCTTCTTCTTCTTGTCGCCCTCGGCCTCGTCTGCAGGAGGAGAAGAAGAAACAGTGAAAAGTTTCCTTGATGCATTTTTGTTTCTGTTAATTGTGTAAAGTTTGAGTCTGACCCTCTGCTGCTGGCTCCGCCCCTTCCTGCTCCTCTTCCACTGCTGCAGGTGCCGCTGTCGGAGGGGGTGTGGCCTCTGTCGTCGTCTTCTCTGGCTCCATCTTGGCGTCCACGCCGGTCTCCTTCTCCTTCAGCTTCTTCTGCTTCATCCTCTCCTCCTCCTTCTTCTTCCTGTCGCGCTCCTTCTTCTCCGCCTTCTTCTGCGCCGCCGTCTTCATCTTGAAGCCTCCTCCCTCCTCCTCGTCCTGCTCCTCGTCGCTGTCCGCTTTCGCCGCCTTGCCTTTGTTCTTCTTCTTCTTGTCTCTCCTGGAGGTGAGCTCCTCGTCGTCGTCCGACTCGTCATCGTTGTCTTCCTTCCCTCCTCCTCCTCCTCTCACGCCTTCGTCCTCTTCATCGTCGGACACTGAAGCTTTTTTGCCCATCTTCTTGTCTTCTTTGGTCTTCAGGCGAGAGCGTGAGCCGCTGTCGTCGTCAGAGTCGGAGGGAGGAGCAGCGGGAGGCGCCTGCCGACAAACAGACAGGATCAGTATGGAGGCTCAGGAGGGACAAATATGTGGTTTCATATGTAAAAAAACTGTCTTCACCTTCTTGTTGTCGCTCTGCTCTCCGTTCCTCTCGTCATTCAGCTGAGCTTCACCTTCCTCGTCCTCGTTGTCCTCAGGGCTGGCTCCGCCCTTCTTCCCCTTCCTGGTTTTCTTCTTCTCTGGTTTTGGAGGCTCGATGCTCTCCACTTCCTCTGTGGTGTCTGATTTCTGCAGAGGAAACAGGAGTGCCTTAATAAACCCAGACATTTTGTGGAGCTTTGACGAACTAACAGGAGAAAATCAGAAGGAGTGAAATGAGGGTTTGCTGTGACAGTCACCTTTCCCTTCCCTCCCTGAGTCTCCAGAGACAGCTCCTCCAGCTCCTTCAGGATGTCCTCCTCACTGCAGGAGGATAAAACACAAGATATCAGCAGCGACGACACAACCAGCTGTGTTTACATCTGACTGACGTGTACATCGATAAGAGAAGAATGTGACGAGGAAGAGAACAACAACAACAACAACAACAACAACAACAACAAGGAGGAGCAGCAGAAGGAGAGATTCAGCTTGTCGTACTCGAAGTCGTCCTTCTTGGCTCCTTTCTTCTTCTTCTTCCCTTTCGGCTCCTTGGAGGCTCCGGCTCCTTCGATCTCGGCCGCCAGAGCGTCGATGTCGATGCCGTCATCTTTGGCACTGAGGACAGATCAATCAATCAATCAATCAATCAATCAATCAAACAATCCCTGATCACCGACTGATACCTGACCACCGACTGATAGCTGACACTGACAGTGGTCTGTCTGGACTCAGTGAGGTGCACAGACCTCAGCAGAACTCTGTGTGTGTCAGAACAATACAAACTGCTGACTCTGCTCTTCTAAACAACCTTTTATTTCCCATCAGCCCTCTGAAACACACACACACACACACACACACACACACACACACACACACAGAGGATGAGGAGATCTTTTCAAAATAAAGTCAGCCGCTTCACTTTAACTTGATAAGTGAAGGTGTTCAACAGGGTTCTAGTTCTGGACCGGTTCTATCTCTGTCTGTATTCATGATGTCACATTCATACGTGGATGATGTCACACTGTGCGGGACTGTCGACTGCTCAGATATCTGTGCAACGAACACCTGCAACGTTCTTTAAACGTTCTCCGAGCTGTAAGCTGGTACTGAACACTGTTTGTAGGACAGAGGTTCAGAACATCATCACCTCTGTGATCAGACATCATACAGACAAGGAACACAAGAAGAACAGAAGAAGAAGAAGAAACAGGAGAAGCAGAAGAAGAAGAAACACACGAAAAATAAAAAAAAACAGAAGCAGAAGAAGAAGCAGAAGAAGAAGAAACAGAAGAAGCAGAAGAAGAAGAAACAGAAGAAGAGAATTACAGAAGAAGAAGAAACAGAAGAAGAAGCAGAAGGAGAAGAAACAGAAGAAGAAGAAACAGGAGAAACAGAAGAAAAAGAAACAGAAGAAGAGAAGAAGAAGAGAAGAAGCAGAAGAAGAAGAAACCGCAGCAGCAGAAGAAACAGAAGAAGCAGCAGCAGCAGCAGCTCTGTGATTGGCTGCTCAGGTCTCAGTGACCCTGTGCTCTGTAGGGTCCATACATGTTACATTCTGTCAGTCACGTCGAGTTTAATTTATTTTAAAGGTTTTTCAGGCTGAACTTTGATTTTCTCAACCCAACACATCCTCCACCTGTCTGTAGTGACGTCACTGGTCAGCAGGTGAGCAGGTCCCAGCGTTACATCAGCCACCGTTAGCTGTCACACTCACAATGACCTGTACAACACAGATAACGAGCTAACAGCTAGCCTAGCCCCTCCAGTGCTGTCCCCGTCTGTGGCTCCCGTTAGCATGTAGCAGCTAGCTGTGCCAGGTGACAGGTGAGCTGGCAGAGAGCAGCTGCAGTCAGGTTTAGAGTCCCAGCTCGAGGCTCAGAGGCAGAGCTGAGACAGCAGCCGGCTCACACGGAGCTAACGCTAAGCTAGCTAACTAACTGAGCTGAGTCTGTGGCTAACACCGACAGCAGAGCCGTAAACAAGCCCTCACAGGCGGAGGCTGGCCCGGGTGAGCCCGGGTCGGCCCGCCTGCTGCCTGTGTGATTCATCTGAAGCCATTCCCAGGTGTTTAAACTCCACCTGCACACACACACACACTCACTCACACACACACACACTGACTCGTGGTTAGCTTCTGCTATCAGCTAGCCGCTAAGCTAACGCCGTGAGCAGCGGGCTAACGGGCCCGTTTTGAGGTGTTCACGGGGCGGGAAAGTTGCGCCCCGGCGGGTGTAGGTGCGGGCGGGTGTAGTGGGTCAGCAGGTGGTGTTTTGTCTACCTGTCCTCTCCGGATTTCTTCTGTTTCTTCCCCATCCTGCCGCTGCGGTGCTCCGCGTCTCTGCTGGCCGACACACGACGGCTCGCATCAGACGAAGATCGTCTGCTGCCCTACACACACGGGAGGACTCACTCCGGAGCTTTTCCACCACCGACCGATCTGGGAACGCGCTGCCGTTTCCATGGAAACCGAGTATATATAGCTCGTTATAATGTGGATCACTAAGAAACGTCAATTAGCATTAAAACATGCAAAATACAAACGTGGAGAAATGTTATATTTAAAATAACTTCATCTGCATATAAAACACACACACACACACACACACACGTTCATGCAACGTCTCAATTAATATGTCGCCTTTTTATTTAAATGTAATTATTTAATCTCAATTACAAAATTATAATAATAGAGCTGCACTGTATGAATGTAGAGCCCGTTGCAGACACGTATCACTAAATAATGATAAAATATACTAATATATAAATGAATGTGTAATATAACGTCACGTTTCACCAACATGCTGACAGTAAATCAAACCAACATTCAGTTCCAGGAGAACCCCGCAGAGTGACACCTCTGTTTTCCTCTCCTCTTTGACAGAGCTCCCAGCAGCACGCATGGCTCGAATCGGGAGCACTGCGCATGCGTCCTGCGACATGACCCGTCCAGTCGTGTTTCTGACCCAGAGTGAAATACTGACCCAGAATCAGATTCACGCTGCCGATAGCAAACACACACGTTTTATTTTATTTGTTTTCATTCACTGAAATAAACTTTTCTCGCTTTATTTATTTATTTTTTAATTGATGACGTTTTGTTGAGACGTTTATAAAACTGTAAATTTGAAATTTACATGAATTTTTATTTTAAGAATTAAAACACTTCTGAGAAAACACGACATTTACTGTTGATTCATTCATTTTGTCCCTGTTGATCTTCCGTACGTCGCCCGGTCCAATCAGGATGACCCAGATTTTACTCTTCAGCTTCCTGTCGGGTATCTTCAGCCCATCGCCGTCACCACGGCGTCACACAGCTTCCTCAGTCTGTCCCGCAGGTCGCCGCTCTCACACCGCAGCAGCGCGGTCAACGCCGCCGCCGCTCGATGACCGCAGAACCTCTCTCCGACCAGCACGTCGCTCAGCTCGCCGCTCAGCCGCCGAGGCAGCCAGTCGTCAGGAACGTCCAGCTGGCAGCGCTCAATCACGCCGCTCTTTATGTCCATGTCCAGCTGGGCGGAGCTAAGAGAAGGTCCCTCCTCTGGCAGCTGCAGGGCGGTCTGGACACTGAATTTAGGCGTCTTACCGAACGTCCAGTCCCAGCCTCGCAGCTCCGCCGCCGCGCTGCTCAGTCCAGGAAACGCTGACTCATCGGCGGGGTCGATGAGCGCCGACGCAGCGCTGAGGCTGAACTCTGGAGACGGAGAGAAGGATTCAACCTTTAACCACTGGAGGGCAGCACAAACAACTTCATCAATAACTCAAGACCGATCCATCACACAGGAGCATCCATCACATCCATCACTCAGGAGCATCCATCACTCAGGAGCATCCATCACATCCATCACACAGGAGCATCCATCACTCAGGAGCATCCATCACATCCATCACTCAGGAGCATCCATCACATCCATCACACAGGAGCATCCATCACATCCATCACACAGGAGCATCCATCACTCAGGAGCATCCATCACATCCATCACTCAGGAGCATCCATCACATCCATCACACAGGAGCATCCATCACATCCATCACACAGGAGCATCCATCACATCCATCACTCAGGAGCATCCATCACATCCATCACACAGGAGCATCCATCACATCCATCACACAGGAGCATCCATCACTCAGGAGCATCCATCACACAGGAGCATCCATCACTCAGGAGCATCCATCACATCCATCACACAGGAGCATCCATCACATCCATCACTCAGGAGCATCCATCACACAGGAGCATCCATCACTCAGGAGCATCCATCACATCCATCACACAGGAGCATCCATCACACAGGAGCATCCATCACTCAGGAGCATCCATCACATCCATCACTCAGGAGCATCCATCACATCCATCACACAGGAGCATCCATCACTCAGGAGCATCCATCACACAGGAGCATCCATCACTCAGGAGCATCCATCACATCCATCACACAGGAGCATCCATCACATCCATCACTCAGGAGCATCCATCACTCAGGAGCATCCATCACATCCATCACTCAGGAGCATCCATCACATCCATCACACAGGAGCATCCATCACATCCATCACTCAGGAGCATCCATCACTCAGGAGCATCCATCACACAGGAGCATCCATCACTCAGGAGCATCCATCACACAGGAGCATCCATCACTCAGGAGCATCCATCACATCCATCACATCTATCACACAGGAGCATCCATCACACAGGAGCATCCATCACATCCATCACTCAGGAGCATCCATCACTCAGGAGCATCCATCACATCCAGGGGCGGACTTACCATTAGGCAAAACTAGGCGGTTGCCTGGAGCCCCAAGTTCCTGAGGGCCCCGTAAAAATTCTCATACACTTATGGTTAATACAGTTATAACTTCACCACTACACCTCTTGTTTTTACATTATGAACCTCTAAATATTTTTTATTAATTTTTATATGCAAATATTAGCATTTTAGCTCAATAGCTTCCAGGTCATGTGATCAATTGACTCAAAATCATGTTGGGATCATGTAACTACACTGGCTGCATGAGATACGCCTCTTGTTTTTACATTTTGAACCTGGACACAGGAGCATCCATCACTCAGGAGCATCCATCACTCAGGAGCATCCATCACATCCATCACTCAGGAGCATCCATCACATCCATCACTCAGGAGCATCCATCACTCAGGAGCATCCATCACATCCATCACTCAGGAGCACCGACCCTGTGGATGTGTTGCTGTAGTTACACCTGTTGGCCAGCAGGAGGCCTCGCTCACCACACATGTACCTGCGTTGTACTGATGCACCACAGCGTCCAGTAGCTCCTCCCACTGCAGCGTGGGGGCGTGGTCCAGCAGGTTGGCGACGGGTGAGGGGACGCTGGGTGTGGCGTTGCTATGGATACCAGGGCAAGAGGGGCGGAGCACGGCGGCGAGGGCGGAGCGGTCAGCGGAGTGCAGCAGAGTGCAGTGATGGTAGGACGACTTCCTGCTCAGCCTGGACGCACTGCCTGCAGACGTAAACATAAACAACAACAATCCTGTGAACAAACACCTGGACAGTAAATACATAAACAACAACAACAACATAAACAACAACAACAACATAAACACTGACCTGAGATCTTGAAGCGTCCGTTGAGGACGATGTCCAGCCTGTCGGTGGCGTGGACGTCCAGCTCCGGTCTGATCCGCCTCAGAGCGTCCGTGACGACCTTCAGGTTCCTCTGCCGGTCGTACGCCTTCTTGGAGGTGAAGAAGGTCAGGTTGAGGTTCCCGAGGTCGTGGAAGACGGTGCCGCCGCCGCTCCGCCTCCGGGCCAGAGGGATCCCCGCCCTCCTCATGGCCGGCAGGTTGCACTCGCTCCAGGGGTTCTGATGGCGCCCGATCACCACAGACGGCCGGTTCCTCCACAGCAGCAGGATGCTGCGCTGCTGCAGGTCCACATTGGCTTCGATCCAGTCCTCCAGGGCCAGGTTCTGGTACACGTCTGTGGACCGGGACTGGAGGACCAGACCTCCATCACTGCTGCTGATGGAGGTGGAGCTGCTGCGAGCTGATTGGCTGAAGGTTCGACAGCCTCTGAGAAGAGACAGCGTCCTCCTGATGTGTGACATCACAGCGTCACGTGACATCTTTAATGTGGAAATAAACAAATGAGTGGAGCGTAAACACAGAAGGTCAGAGAACTTTCTGACGGGTCAAATCACTTCACGTTTTATGTTGTTATAGTTACACTCAACATGGTGACATCACACTTATTCATGAATATTTAATAACTGAACATGCTTGAGTTTTGGATTTGTTGGCCGAATAAAACAAAAACACGAGTTCAGTTGTTAGAGAGGTTTCCCGCTGCGAGCAGATCAATATGCTTCATTACTGTATGATCAGAAACTTAATAGTCCATATTTCACATGGGGACTGGTGCGTGTGCCTGCAGACACTCTCTCAGCGTCCCTCTCTGATTATTGATGTTTACAGTTTAATTTAACTTAAAGTTACATAAAGTTCATGAATCTTTTTGTTTATTTTAAATGTACCTGACACTGAAGTATGACGACACTGAGCCGTCCTCCTCTAACAGCCCGACAGCGGGTCGGCGCTCTGTTTGCTAGCTTTAGCTTTAGCTTTAGCGTTAGCTCCGCCTGACATCCTGCTGACGTCACTGAAAAACTAAACTATTTAATTTAATTCATCGCGTTTTAATTAACGTTCATTAAGAAACAGTTTGATGGATCAAATCAGAACACAGCTGAGGACGGTTGGTCTCGTTCTGACCTGAACCCGGAGGAGAAGCGAGCGGACCGGCGGCCAACGCAAGTTCCGGTCTCGAATTTCAAAATAAAAGCCGCTTGTTTGCTCAATCAATAGATGAAAAACTTGATTAAAAAATGTAGATGTACCTTTTCTAATTAATGCCTTACAATAATATTAATAACAATGTATGTTTAATTAACGCTTAAAAACTAAACTTTGGACACTGAACGAGGACGATGGCACCTTGAACTAGAAAGCAGTGAATGCATCGTAGTTATGTGTCACTTTTACGTTCATTACATCTGTGTCATCTTTGTTTTGTCTGCATTTCTTCTATATGTGTGAATTTGTATTCATAAAGACTGGAAATAGATTTAAAACAATGTATTTATTGTTATATTTGTTCATTTAACCGAGTTGAACAGTGACATCCTCGTTCTTTGCTTTTATTCTGAAGGGCACAATCGTTTGAAACTGTCCCATTTCCGGTTTGGTCGCTGACCTCGGTCCCACACCGTGAAGGCACCGGGCTGTGCAGCGATGTGATCGACAAAGGTTCCGACCACATCAAAAAGAAATCATTGAATAATGAATTTACAAACAATAAAGCAGAATATGGATCATGTTACTGGGAGGGCGGAGTTCTGTCACAAACAAAAATAACAACAAAACAAAAATACAGAGTAAATAAATAAAGAGAAATGAAGACTGGAACACATCTTTACATACAATACAAATACAAATGTGTTTGATCTTTAATTTATGATTTAAAAAACTGAATTCAGGCTCCTTTTTTATTGTGAAAATCTTACAGATCTCAACATTGCTGTAATTTGTTGATATGAGGAAGTTACAACTGAAGGCAGGAAAACAAGAGCAGTTATAAAATCTGATTCATTGCAGCTCTGGATGATTCATTGATTATTCAAAGTACACTCACTGTGTCGCTGATGTTCAAACTGTTAATGAAACTCTGACCGCTCTGATACATCGACATTAAACTGAAACACGAGGATGAAACATTTAGTTATTTTTTTAATGTTTCTTATTTTTATTTGATTTGAATTGAAATATATTTTTGTTGTTATTTGTTGGTTTGAGCTCTTCTGTCTCATCAGTGTGTGAGATCATTATGATGAGGACGAGGCAGCGAGTCGGAAGAGACGACCCGAGAGAGGAAGAACATGTGACCACATCCTGACAACACACACACACACACACACACACACACACACACACACACACACACACACAGTCAGAGTCAGTCAGTCGGAGTCGATGATGTTTCAGGTGAGAGGTTATTTTGTCATTTACATTTTATTTCACGCTGAACGTTGCTGTGACTCTGACTGTACTTTTATGCAGCTCACCTTCAGCACACTGTGTCCTGCATTATTTCATGTTTATGGTTTAAATGACGACGATGTTAAAAACTGGTTGAAGAGGAAATAACAAAGCTGTGACAACTGTTTAATATCAAATGTTAAATGTGAAGTTTTGATTAGCTGGCGAGGTGTTTCTGAACCAATGAACGCAGAATAAAAGAGTATTTAAAATGATTTGTGTTGGTTTTCATGTGACATCAAACTGGACGTGTCACTTTAAGAGACGCTAAGGTTAAATTATCTCTGGGTGTCATTTCTTAGAAGAGTCCTGTTATCACACATTCACACTTAGTCATGTCGCCACGTTCAGCAGCTGTGTGGTCTGCAGCCGTCAGCAGCAAAAGATATTTATGTCATATGTTCAGTTCAACACTTCACTGAACTCACTGACACCGTTTCAGACGCAGAAACATCCAGAAAATTAAGAGACTGTAAACTCATCTAACGCGGAAGCCAAGAAAGTTTTGTAGGTTACAACTTCCTGAACATTCGAGTAAAAAATCTGCTGTAATTCAAACTGCAGAGGAGCTTCACCAAAAGTGTCTGAGACAGGGTGAAGCTCCTGACTAATCAAAAAATGGGCAAAAAGGTGGCGCTGGAGTTGAACAAGTGCACCTAGCTGGAAGCTACCAAGCTGCTAAGACTAGCAGATAGAATTCTGTACTGTACATTAGCTGCAAGCTAGTGAGCAACAACCAGTTAATCCAGAACACCGGCGTCTGTCCCTCCCCTCCCGTCTGTCAGTCCAATTAACCACACAGAACAAAGATCATGTGTCTGACACCTGAAGAAAAAATCTCCAGACACGACCGAGAGGAGAAGATCAGTGACTGAATCAGCTGAGCAGCTAGCTGTCACTCAAAGAGGCCACGCCCCTTAATATGCATAACTTTAAGCCTTAAGATAATTTAAAGCAGTGAGTTTTATAAAAGTTGTGATGAAGGAATAAATGAGCTTCAGAAACCAGCTGTGAACATGAAGTTTAACATGGACTCTAATGGAGACTGACTTACTGTTGGAGCCTCAGGTGGTCGTTAGAGGAACTGCAGGTTTTGGTCCTTCAGCCCTGGAGCTGCTGCTTGGTCGGGACTGTCAGGGAGTAATGGCAGGTTAGGATCCTCGTGTTGAAGCCAACAGATTGATTCTGCCAGGAATGAAAAGTCGGAGAGAAAACGGCTCAAACTGTGTCATCAGCACTGATCTGTTACTTCCTTTGTGTCGTCCTGCAGATCATCAGACTCTCATGAAGAACACATAACCTGCTGCACACACACACAAACATGCTCACAAACACACCTGAGCTCAGTGTTAACAGCTGTGTGTGTTCGTGACATCATGTCTGACATGTGGTCATTTTCCTCATCCTCTCCTCCTCCCATGATCCATCACTCCTCCCTGTCCCAGTCAGCTCCTTTCATCTCCTCAGCCGGAAACCATGGAAACCATCTCCATGCCAAGGTTCTTACTAATTACACACCTAATTGATTTATGTATTGATTTATGCACCGACCTATCACCTGACACATTTCTTTAACATGTTCTGATCAAGTTGTTTCTGCACTGCGTCACACTAAACTCACTCAGTTATTTGCTTGCTTACTTGTTTTTGGACTTCCTCATCCACAGTTACCGTCCTATCACCTCATACCTCAGAACCACGTATCCTCACCTCACGTCCCTGAGTCCCCTCACCATCACCTCCCTCCTCCTCAGGTGACCTCCCCTCACATCGGACCCCAGACTCAGGTGACCTCCCCTCACCTCTTCTATCAGCCCCAACAAACCTCCCCTCACTGTGTGCCCTGGTCCCAGGTGACCTCCCCTCACCTCCCACATCCCTACGTTCCCTCCCCCAACCTGTTTCCCCAGCCTCAGGTGACCTCCCCTCACTATGTACCCCAGCCACAGGTGACCTCCCCTCACTATGTACCCCAGCCCCAGGTGACCTCCCCTCACTATGTACCCCAGCCTCAGGTGACCTCCCCTCACTTTGTACCCCAGGCCCAGGTGAGCTTCCCTCACCTCCTCTCTCCGCCCCTGCACCACCTCCCCAACCAAAATCCAGATCCGAGTTTAGATAATCCAAACTGGAGTGGAGCTGATCTTTCCTACAGTTGCTCCTATCAGGTAAGATCATCGTCCATCGATTCCAAAAACCAAACAGAACCAGAACTGCCTCTGAACATGATCACAGTGTTACTGATCTGTCTGTGTTTGATCCAAAACAGAACCAGACCACGGCCCACCTGGAGCTCCATCTCCAGAACCAGATCAGTACTGGAGTCACCCACCACACAGACCTTTCCATTGGCTCATATGAACAGGGTGACACACCTGGTCCAGTTCAGGACACCTGGAGGCGTCTCGGGCCGACTCTGCCCCAGCTGCAGTGCTCTCCGCTGGGCTCCATGTCTGGAGAAGTCGCCCTGGGAAGATGGAGCTCAGACTTCAGCTCATCCCCAGCTGAAGACTCCTCCAGCACCCAGTTTTTCCACAACAACACCCCGCAGCCCTTCTGCAGCCCCAACACGCCTGGTCCGAGTCCTCATTACCCACAAACCCCGACTATCTCCAGCCCGGGTCCTCACATGCACCCCAGGGAGGAGAGACTGGATCCCCACGCACAAACATCCAGACAGCTGAGCAGAGATAAAACCCTCACCTGCTGTCTGCAGGAGTGTGACGGCTACCAGATGATCTCCGACCAACACCTCCTCCAGAGCCAAAGTGAGCTGATCCAGGACCAGACGGGCCTCCTCAACGCTGCAGGGAACCCAGACAGCTGCTTCTCTCCACAGGGAAGAGGCCAGGACGTCAGCAGCAGCACCCAGACTCCAGGGCTCCCTGCTGGGCTGAGCTGGAGAGAAGAGAGTGGAGGAGGAGGAAGAGGAGGAAGAGGAGGCAGAGGAGGAAGAGGAGGAAGAGGAGGAAGAGGACGGGGAGGAGGTCAACCGGACTGGAACTGGGTGTGTTTGATATACAAGAAAATTATTTCCAGTTAATATTTTAGCTTTCGTAATCCTAATATTACCTGCATCAGAGCCAGAGAAGCACTTTTTCATTTAATTGTACTGTAAACTTTGGGTCGACCAACCGGTCGAGGCGGAGTCCGGTTCTGCTCGAGGTTTCTGCCTGTTAAAGGCAGTTTTTTCTCTCCACTGTCACCAGGTGCTGCTCATGTTGGGTCTCTGTCAATAAACTGATCAATGAGCCGGTTCAGACCTGCTGAAGTGTCATGAGACGACTTCTGTTGTGATTACGTGCTATACAAATAAAGATTGATTCATTGATTGATTAATCAATAAACAATGAAAAAATGATTAATTATTAATAATTAATTATTTTCAAAATGTGCTACTTTGGCTCTGATGCAGCATGTAATCTGTAAAGTAACTAGTAACTAAAGTTATCAGATAAATGTAGTGGAGTGGAAGAGTAAAGTAACAGAACATGGAAATACTCAAGTAAAGAACAAGTACCTCAAACTGTACTTAAGTAAATGTGATAAGTTACGTTCCATCAGTGGAAACAGCCAACACGGAAAATATCATGGCTACAAAACTCTCATCAGATAAAAACTGATTTTTTAACTTAATTTACAAAATATTTTCGTTTCATTTTCAGATCAAACAACCGAAAAACAGCACAGAGGTCCTCGACAGCAGGTAGCTGATGATGATGAAGATGAAGATGATGAAGATGATATGGATCGAATGATAAACAATAACAAGCGTGATTGTTTTCTGTGTAGGTTGATGTGTACGGTGTGTAAACGAGACTTCAGGAGTCTGCCGGCGCTGAACGGACACATGCGCTCCCACAGCGGCTCCAGACCAGCTGCGTGGTTGAACAAGGTGCCGAACTACATTACTGACTTCAAAATATACTCGAGTATGGAAAACAAACTGAATTACTAAGCTTGTGTGGCTGACCATGAGGGGACCAGCTTGTCCCTGTGACGTGGTGAACAGACGTATGTCCCCTCATCGTAATGTAAACGTGTTTGTATGTATACACACACTGCCCCTAGTGGCCGCTTCATGCAACAACGGTGCAAATCGTCGTCATCTTTGTTTCTCCAGGCCGAGGACCCCTCCCCGCTGGTCCCACCCTCCGTCTCCATGGTGATGCCCGTCACCGTGCCCGTCCAATCCAGAGGCCCGGTGAAGGCGAGCAGGAGCGGACAGCGGAGACTCAGGCGCCTCTCTCCGGCCGGCGGAGGCGGCGCGCTCTACCGCAGCCTGCTGCACCCAGACGAGGAGGAGGAGGAGGAGGAGGGTGGAGGCGCACACTACACCCCTCCACCCATGCTGTGTCCCCTCAGGGCGGGGCCGGGGTTGTACTGCTCGCTCAGCACCAGGAGGCAGCAGAGGGTCCAGACTGTGCAGCTTCACAACACACACAGTAAGACGACAGAACAAGTTCTAGAGTAATAGAGTAACTACTCGATTACCAAAAGGCCCGCTCCAGCGTGAACGGGTCATTTATTGATACTTTGAACATTTGAGAAGTTTTGTTCTCACTCTGTAAAATCTGATCACTGCTGATTCACCACATTTATGTGATGATTAGCAAAAATGCTACGTTAATGATGTGTTAGTGACGATATTTCATCGTTTTTTTGTTAATTTTCAGCCTTAAAGGATAAGTACCGTTTTTTACAACCTGGACCTTATTTCCAGCAATAGATATGGTCATTTACTCACCCAGATAACTTTGGTGTCATTCGGCGTCGTTCGGACGAAATTAGATCCAGTGTAGCGGCGATATATCCATATAATGCGAGTAACGGGGCACCGACACACAGCCTCTATATAACGCATTATCTGCCACGAAACTAGTTCATTTCACTAATATTTTGTTACGATATGCTAGCGCTATTAGCCTCTGAGTCCGGGCTCGTCCGTTATCAACATCCGGGGTCAAACTAGCAGTAGCAGCTACAGGTAAACAAGCTGGGCTGTCGCGGGTGCGCGCGCAGCTCAGAGACGACATCTTCCAGGTCAGAGGTAGTAGCTCAACCTACAGACCCCGGATGTTGACAATAGACGAGCCCGGACTCAGAGGCTAATAGCGCTAGCATTTCATAACAAAATATTGATGAAATTAACTAGTTTCGTGGCAGATAATGTGTTATATAGAGGCTGTGTGTCGATGCCCCGTTACTCCCATTATATGGATATATCGCCGCTACACTGGATCTAATTTCGTCCGAACGACGCCGAATGACACCAAAGTTATCTGGGTGAGTAAATGACCATATCTTTTGCTGGAAATAAGGTCCAGGTTGTAAAAAACGGTACTTATCCTTTAAAGATCCAAAATCGATCAGCTGTTTATTGATTACTTACATCTAAAATCATCTACAAATATTCCAGCAAAACATTTCAGCCTCCGTACATTTAATATTTACTGTTTAACGAGCAGCACGAGACTTTAACTGCTTCCTCTGCAGCCGTGACATGATATTCAACTGCGTCTCTGATTGGCAGATGGGCTCAATGATCTGGTTGCCATGGAGAAGGCCTCTCCACCTCCTGGGACCTTAACGTCGGGGATCAATAAGCCGTACGTAACATTTACCTGTGTGTTTTTATTGTGTGATGATGTCACCGCTCACGCTGAGCTGTCAATCAATCACAGGCGGATCAACATAGGGCGGGGCTTCCAGGCTGAAATCCCGCCTCTACGAGGGCGTGAATACGCCCACTCCGACTCCCACAATGCACTGCCGCTGTGGACGCCATGCGAGGAGCTGGAGCGTCCTGTCAATCAGCTGAGAGGTAGCTACATTCAAAGGTCTTCTCATTATTGTTACAAACGTGATTCTCATTGGACGATGTTTTTGATTGACACATTGTTCGTCCAGTTGAAGCTCTGCTGAGGATGGCTCACTCCAGCGTGGTGCCAGGGGGCGGGGCCAGCCCAGAGTCGGCCCTCCATGTCCTATCAGAGTGCAGAGGAGACTTCCTGGTAAAATCTCGTTGGCTGTTTGGTCTTTTAGAGTAAATGATCCACATCGAACAGCACCTTCACTGAAAGCTTTAAAGGAACAGTTCAACCTGCTGGGAAATACAAATCTGCTTCCTGTCTGAGACTGAGATGAGAGCACTTCTTGACAAACTGTTTCAGACGCCCTGTGTTAGTTTCAGGCTCGACCCTCACGGCCTCACTGTGGTCACAGGACTCACAACAGTCACGTCACCGGCAAGAAATAATTCCAGCACAAAACTCCCCCGAAGCCACAAACGGTGGTTTTCACACTTCTGTTTGTTTACAGATTAAAAGAAGTTCAAGTTCCCGACTTCAAGCAGCAGTTCATGAAGGCTCGTAGTCCACAAACATCTCTGGAGCTTCACAGTAAAACAGAGTTGCAGCGTTCTGCTGAACACCTGAAGCAGCTGGAGATGATTTAAACATCAGATGTCTCCACACAGCTCGTCTGCTGTGATCACAGAGATCACAACCTGATCTGAGGAGACCAGATTTAACCCTTCATTAACATGAAGTCTCCACGGTAGCTGCAGAGCTACGCTAATAACATCCTGACATCCTGTGTGTGTCCCAAAATATTGAACTGTTCCTTTAATTGTATGAGGAGTCTGCTAACGAGCTCTCATGATAACGCGGTGAATCTGTCTTAAAAATAACAAAATGTTCCTGTAGAAGCTCCGAACAACAAGTAAATAAAGCATTAGCTTAAAAGCTAAAGCGATACGAGCTTTTTGTTTTAGTGTTGTGTTCCTGTTTTCTTTAGCTCTACAAAATGGCCGCCGTGGCGCTGAGCTCAGTGTTTGTTTTTGTTTTCCAGCTGACGGTGGCGAAGCTGCTGTCACCTCCTGAAACCTGCAGCAGCAGCCAGCACGCAGCGCAACAAAGTATTTGTTCTGTTTGTACCAGACACATGTACTCAAGTACTGTACTCAAGTACTGTACTCATGTACAATTCTGATATATTTATACTTTATGAGAGTATTTCCATTTCAGGAACTTTATACTTCTGCACTTCATCTCAGAGACTTTCAGTGAAGTAACATTCTGAATTCTTTGAGACTTTTACTTGTGGAGTATTTTTACTTGAGTGAAGTATATTTAATATGTGTATTTTATGTTAAAAGTATATTTCATGTATTTGCAGGTTGGAGTGCAGCAGAGAGGAGGTCGATGGTTAAATCACTGCAGCTTCATCAGAAAGACTTCAGCAAGATCCAGAAAGTGGTGGGTTTCTGTTCCAACATCACTGTGTGGTGACGAGTCCCAAGTCTAAACCATCAAGTCCCGAGTCAGGTCCCAAGTCAAGGCTAACACGACCGCCAAGTCCAGAATGTAGTGGTCCCAAGGACTATCAAGTCCAATGTGTAGTCCCAAGTCAAGGCCTACAAGTCCCAAGTCAGGATTACCCAATCCTAGGACAAGTCCAAAGACTATTCCCTAGTCAAGACCATCAAGTCCCAAGTCATGTAACAAGTAAAGACCACAAGGGCCCCAAAGCTGAGCCCCCAAATCAGGTCTAAAGTCAAGAGATCAAGACCAAGTCTAACAAGTCCCAACAGGTTAATGTGTTGCTGTGTGTGTTCAGGTTCAGACCAAGTCCGTCTCTCAGTGTGTGGAGTTTTATTATCTGTGGAAGAAGAAGCTGAGTCTGAGCACGAGGACCCCGGCCGGACTGACCGTCACTCTGCCCGACACAAATGTAAGAAACTGAAAACAGAGAGAAAACTTCATGTTTGAACTTCTTCAGTCTGATCACATGTTGAGCTTCAGGTCGTTGTTTTTAAAACTTGTAAGACTCGAAAGAGATGACCTGATAAGATGGAGGTTTTAGTCCTTTGGATGAATTCAGATTCTCATCAGGTTTGTTATAAAACAACACAGTATTTTGACGGTTGCTTGGTGACAAGTCAGTAAAGTGTCGACACAGTTTGAGCTCCAGTCGGCGTTTGTTCGGTGTTTCAGGTCAGCCACTTCAGTCACTGCGAACACAAATGAAACTAAAGGCTGAATGAATAAAACCACTGAAACCAAATTCCTGTTATCACACACACACTGAAGCACAAAATACACACATCGAAACACACCCACACAACACACACATCCTGTCAGAGCCGAACAAACTGTGACTTGACATTTCAAATAACCAGCGTGTGTGTGTGTGTGTGTGTGTGTGTGTGTGTGGTCAGACCTCCGTGAGGCAACTTGAATTTTCCATCACTGTTGTTTGGATTTATTTGATCAGCGATTTCTATCAGCTTTATTTTGAAAGTCATTTAGATTTCCGTCAGTTTGATCCACTTTAACTTCCTGTTTGTGTTTTGATTCTGTCAGATTCATCAAACTACATCAAGCTCTTGTGGAAACTTCTCAGTTTCACTTCAGTTTCACTTCGTTCCTTTTAGTCTTCTGTTTTCAGTCACGTCTTTTATTACAAATAATCTTTAAGTCTTAAGAACTAAGTCCTGGATCAAAGTCCAACAAGTCTCAAGTAACCAATCCCAATGCAAGTCTCAAGTTTCAAGATTCGATAGTCCCAAGTCACGTAACAAGTCTCAAGTCGAGTCCCACGTAAGGTCCAAATCAAGACCAAGTCCCAAATCAGGTCCTTAGTCGAGACTGAAAAGTCCCAAGTCAAGACTATAACATCTGAAGTGTGGTCCCAGGTCAAGACCATCAAGTCCTAATACCAAAGTCAGGGCTAACAAGTCAACACCATCGAGTCCCAAATCAGGATGAAAAGTCAGGACTTCTTAGCCATGACTTGGAACCTGACTTGGGATTGGAGAAGTCAAATATGAAGCCAAGACCAGCGAATCCTGAAGGCCTTTAAGTCCCAAGTCAGGTCTCAAGTCGGGAACAACAAGTCACAAGTTCAGTCGCAGAGTGGAGGCTGTGAACGCAGCAGTAAACATGACGCTCAGCTCAGCGGGTGTCCACATAGTTTTGGCCACATAGTGTGTATTGGGCGTGATCCAGAGCAGAGTTCAGCACCTGAGTCATCAGTTATCGATCAGCAGCCTGATCAGAGTTGCCATGGTGATAATGAGTCACACCTCCCTTCCATCTCTGTGTCTGCAGGGTCAAAGGTCATCGAGATCACATGATACATCATGAACCAATGGACTGTCACCGGCTGGAGCTACACACTACCTCTACGACACAGATGCCATACATTTTGTTTTTAACTGTAAAAAGTGAAGCGTTGACTTCAGGTTCAGTGTTGAGATCCGACCGTTGGTTCAAATCATCTCAAGTTATGTATTTATTGACAGTTTCCTGTTGTGATGTCAGAATAAAAATGTATGAACATTAAAGAAACACTGTGGCGTGTCTTTCCTCCATCGTGACGCTGATGCGTGTCATGTTTACAGACAGTGCTGCTGTGTGTAGTTCTGCTGAGGTCGTGTCAGCGAGCAGCTCCGGACCTTCAGTTCTCAGCTCCGGTATGTTGATATTGTTTTTCTACCTTAATCCTCTCGTCCTCTTCGCCCCCCCCCCCGCCTCTGGTCCCAGCGCTCAGCAGAGCTTCACTCGTTACAGCCTGGACAGAGAGGACAGAGAGGACAGAGAGGAGACGTGAACATGAGACGCTGCAGCTCTGACTTCAACTTCACGGCCAAAAGTATGTGGACACCTGAACATCTGAGCCATAAGTGACAGACAAAGATGTGATTCTTGTTTCGTCAGACCGGGTCAGGGGCGTCCACATACTTTTGGCCCACTAGGTGTTATACGTTTATCAGTTTTGACCAACTGAATCCTGTTCGTGTTCTCAGCAGGTTTGTGTGAACAAGTGTTGACAGATTTCCACTAAAATTCAGAGAAAAGTGAATGGAGTTTGGTGGGAGAAGGCCCATTCGCCTCACTGAGAGCTTGAGCAGAGCGAGGCTAACTGTTTCCCCTCGTTTACAGTCTTGATGCTAAGCTAAGCTAAGCTAAGTTAAGCTAACAATGTCCCGCTCTGTATTTAACACACAAACATGAGACATCTCGGTCCTGAACACAACAGTGAAAACATGCACACTGATGGGATGTAACTAAGTACTTTTACTCAAGTACTGTAGTTTGGAGGTTCTTTGTACTTCCACTACATGTACTTGAGTTAGTTACTAGTTACTTTACAGATTACAGTGGTCCCATGTAAACATACTTTAACTTGTACATTTGACCGACTGTTGCAGATAAACAGTTTAACGGTCCTCGTCAGTCGGCCTCTGTGTTTCATGTGGTTCTGGTTCTGGGTGTTGACTCAGTGCTTCAGTGTTTACTCTGCAGAACAAACACAAACTTCTCAAACTGAACTTCAGCCGCTCGACAACAAGCAGCTCCACATTCTTCTTCTAATCCTGCTCTGAGTGTTTTCTCTGCGGAGGCTCCCACTGCTTCCTGTCTGAACGGAGCTCCGGGCGATAATAAAGTTTGACTCCTCCTGGTTTCAAAGGTCCTCCTGCCCGAACACAAGGAGGTCAGAGGAGCGGGAGGAGGAGGAACGGTCCGACAGACGAGGAGGAACCAGGGATGGGAGCGCAGGAGAAGGAGGAGGACGGAGCTCCTTCAGCCGGGAAGAAGCAGCAGAAAAGCTCCAAGGAAGTTTATTTCTCCGTCCTGCCGGATCGATACGAGCCTCTGATCGAGGAGGAGGAGGAGACGGCCGAGGAGAGGAGGAAGAGGAAGGAGGAGAAGAAGAGGAAGAAGAAGCAGCGCTGCAAGAAGTACAGGAAGGTAAGACGAGCGATGACCTTTGACCTGAGCAGGTTGTTTCTGTCGATCACGTGACTCATCAATACAACACCTGATAACAGACGAGATACACGTGAAACAATGTGACGTGAAACAAAACAGTGAGAGCTCATTCACAGAGGAGTAACAGTCAGGATGTATGAAAATACATGTAAATAATGTATAAAGAAATAAACAAAAAGCACAAGAATAAACATTTAGAGACAAGGATTTACATATATATTATTTATAAAATAAATAAGAAATGAAACAGTAATATATAATATATGACAAAATTAAAATACAAATAAAATAAAATGGTAAAATAATGTTCTAAAAAATATGATTTATTTTCTGAAATAATTAGAAATAAAATATTTAACAAAAGGTGAAATATATATTTCACAACATTTAATGTATTTACAAAATATATATGATTAAATAATCCTCCACATAAATATAAATAAATTAATATAAAATAAAAGTTTATTAAATGAAATAAAGAATATTTAGAAAATATAATAAAGACAACAATAGTGCATAAAATGTAAAAAAATTAAAATTAAAATTTATTATTTATAAAAAATATTAAATTGTAAATAAAAATGAAACAATAATAACAATATATGATCAAATCAAAAATATAAACAAGGTTTAAAAATATTATTGAAGTGTGTGAAAAATGAACACGTTTAAATGAAAAATATAGATGAAGATATAAATAATTAAATAAAATGAACAGCAATTAAAAAAAGACTATATTAAATAAATATTATTATTATTATCAGCACGATTGATACAAAGAACAATAATGAAACATTGAGGTCAACTTAAATATAAGTTTATTTTTCACTTCAACTGAAAACAAACAAACAAAAAGTTCAAATAAAAGATGAAACATTTGTGACAGAAACACAAAAACCTGAACTGTCTGAATCAGTTAAACATTGACTCAGCAGTGACTTCGACCTTTGACCTCAACACACTGAAGCTCGATCAGCCTGAAGAATGAAAACAAAATGTGACTTCATTCAAACAGGTGGAGCAATAAGTATGCTAATGCTAACACAATGACTCAGCGGTTAGCTAGGACACGAGAACTGGACAAAGTAGATCCGTGCTGAATAAGACGAACGTTAATGTACCGCGATCGTGATCCTGGACAGTCTTGCTTGCTTTGTTTACCTGGAGAACAACTGAACCAAGCTAACGTTACCTAGCTGGGACAGGTGTTTCTCAGTGTGTACCAAGTAGCTAACGTTAGCCTATTGTTCTTCCACCCTCAAGGAATTTTCTCCTTCTTTTTAATTTGTTTTTTTACCGCAGTTAGCATTAACGACGTGAAATAACCACGCCCACTGGATTTATATACAGTATAACAACTGTATATAAAAAGTTCATTTTAGATGCTTCCTGTTTTATTTTGTAGGGTTAACTTCCTGCCTTGAATTACTTTTGGCCTCATGTTAAAAAACCTTTTGTTTTTCCTCCACGAGTTTTTGTGTCTTTAGTAATAAAACTAAAGACAACAAGGCGGGAAAAAACACAAAGTCAGGAAGCGTTAATCACATGAGATGAACCCTACAAAATAAAACAGGAAACTGAAAAACAGAAAAACAAAACGGTCTGTCAGGCCTGTGTTTTTATTCCCTGCTCTCTGTCTGTCAGAACTTGGGGAAGGCGCTGCGTTTCAGCTGGCGCTGTCTGGTGGCTGGTTTGCAGAGCATGGCCTCCGCCTACTCCACCCCGCTCTCCGCTGTGTCCACGGTGGTGACGGAGGTTCACCGGTCCAGCAGCAGCAGAGCATGATGGGACGTGGACATGGTGTCTGTGGACGAGGACAACCAGGAGCACGGAGACGTCTGGAGACAAATAAAGTTTTCTGTTATTTATGATAATGATGGAATTTGTTTTTTAATGGTTGCTGTCATTAAAAGATAAACAACTCGTTTTTATAATAATTAGTGGGATTTAAGAAGAACAGTAGTTTTGAGTCTTTTTTTTTTAAATGAACTGATATTAAAACATGTAAAAGTCGTTAGCTTCTGTTCTGTCTCATCACTGATATGTTTTCATCGTCTCTACCATGACTTGTTATGTAAACCTTCACTTCTTATTTTATATTTTATGTTTTTATCAACTTCAAATTCTTTTAATTAACAGCTGCAGGATTATTTAGCTGCTTCTGTGTAAAATAGTATTAAGGCTCAATATGTAAGAAATGGCCACCTGTCACACTCAATACAAAGCAAATCACTAAATGCTAACTGTAGCTGCTGTTAGCTAGTTAGCTCAGTTAGCCGTGCAGTTAGTTGACAAGCCAACATTGTGAAAGAAGCGTCTGTAAAATGGTGGAGCCTATTTTTTTGAGTGTCACAACCCCAGTTGGAAAGTTTAGAAGAGCCGCACGATTAAATTATTTTATCTCTAATTAAGTTAGACGGGCGCTAAACAGGAAGTTAGCGGCTCGGTCGGCGAATGATCCGGGAAGTCGAGCTTCAAAGTAGGTCTCCACCTCCAACGCTGTGTCCGGACTGAATGTAGCTGTGGGCTAGCTGGTTAGCATGCTAGTAGATATCTGTGTAACAGTACGTAGACGTCGTAACGTTGAAATATGGTATTTTCTGTTAAGTTTTGGATGTTTTCTTTTGTGTTGCACATATAACACTGCACATGGACATCTGGACTGAGTTTGATCAAATAAACACTTTGAACTGATCGTGTTGTTAAATCTTGTTTATCTGTCGTCATCTTCACTACATGCACAACTGTGAGTCAGCTGATCGTCACAAGCACTGTTTTTATCTGAGCATTTCAAAATGAGATGCAGCATGTAATCTGTAAAGTAACTAGTAACTAAAGTAATCTAATAAATGTAGTAGAGTGGAAGTATAACGTAACTGAAAATGGAAAGAGTCAAGTACAAGTACCTCAAAACTGTACTTGAGTAAATGTACTCAGTTACATTTCATCACTGATTAGATTATAGTGTAATGATACTGCAGTCAAAAAAGAGTACCGTACCTGAGTACCTATACATTTGAAGTACTTGTACTTTACTTGAGTAATTTCTTGTCATGCCACTTTGTTCTTCTACTCCAATACATTTATCTGACACCTTTAGTTACTTTAAATTAATTACTTTTACACAGACAACATCTGAAGAGCCAGTTCTTGTCCCGTCTTGTCTTCGTCTCCCAGCCTCACATTAAAGAGGCAGTCATGATTTTTGGAGCATTTTTAAAATAAAGATGTAAAACAAGATGGCCACAAGATGTCGCCATATCACTGCACTGACACTCCTTCTGGTCCATAAAAGGGAAGGAGGCGGGTCAAACTGCCAGGTGAAAGTTCACACTGTGTGTGTGTGTGTGTGTGTGTGTGTGTGTGTGTGTGTGTGTGTGTGTCTGACAGCAGCAGCTGCTGCAGCACAAACACTCAGCAGACCTGAGCAGAGAAACATGTGGAGCTGCTGAACTGGGTCAGACCGTGTTCGTCCTCTCAGCCTGCAGGACCTCAGACAGCCGTCATGTCTCCGCTGCAGCTGTCCGTCTACTGGCGCCTCTCTCTCGTCTTCTTCTTCACCTCTTTCCTCTTCTTTCTCGACATTTTCACGGCCGCCATCGTCGCGGCTACTTGTCACCTCGGCAACATCACCGGTGCCGGCGCTCGGCACGGAACGTTGGAGAGCAACCAATCACAGCCCGGGCAGGATGAAGCCGATTGGACGACGGAGAGCGGGAACGGAGACGTGAGTGATGATCACCATGTTTAATATATTTCAATTTGAGTTCAGCGACGTTTTTCTGTAAAATACTTTAAAACCTGAATGTTTTCATGCCGGAACAAGTGACCAGGAGCTTTAGAAACACCTTTTTGTTCCAGAGGTAGCCTAGCATTTAAGCATTTAAGCTAGCTTAGCACAAAGATTGGAAGCAGGGGGAGCAGCTAATGTTAGCCTAGCTCCACCACGAGATGAAAACGCTTTAACTGATTAACCTGTTGTGTGTTTTATCGCTAACGAGCTAGTCACCAATTCACCCTGCAGAGTTAATCTGAGCTGTTGAAGCTGCTTCTCTGTCTTCATGTGCAGTTCAGCTCTTTTCACACTTTAAATATTTAATTGCTGTTCGTTCATAAAAATACATTTGATGACATCATGTTGGGAAAGAGGAAATATGTAAGAAAGAAATGAAGTAAAATGATCAACAGAAGGTAAATAAATGACATCATGGTCAACAACCATTTTTCTGTCCCTCGACTTTACAGATAAGAAACACATCTGAAAAAACTCGATTTTATATTTTATGATAAAACAACAGGTTATTTGAACATTTACTGTTCTCGAGTCGTCAATTTGTTTTTCATCACTTATTTAACTTTAAGTCGTGTTGAGAAGGAAAGTGCTGTTTTCAAATATGTGACAGAAAAAATCACAAAAACACAAAAATATAAAAAACAAATCAATATTTAAAAATATATCATGAAAGTAATCGTCAGGTGTTACCGTGTGACATCACTTTACTTCCTGAAGCTCTATGAAGAAGGCACCTGGTTGGTCAGAATATAAATGGATTGAATGGTGTGAGTGGTTTGATGCCCTGTGGCAGCCATTTTATTTTTTTTATTTATACCTAACATAAACCTTAAAATAAAGATAAGAAGTCATGAAGCATAAAGTTTAAATGTTAGAAAAGGAAGTCCATTTTCTTTTTAGTGAGATTTATATTGAGCAATTGAAAATATACAGAAAATACAATATCTCGTGGAGGAAATGCAACTTAGATGAGGATACAGTCAAATAAAATAAATGAGTCGTCCTGGTCCCCGAGCTCCCAGCCCGAACCGCTAGCTGCACAGCTAACGGCGCTAACTCAACACCATTGAGCCCGGTTCTGCTCCAGGTTTCTGCCTGTTAAAGGCAGTTTTTTCCCTCCACTGTCACCAGGTGCTGCTCATGTTGGGTCTGAATAAATGAATCAAGCAGTTTGGTTCAGACTGCTCAGTGTGGAAAGTGTCATGAGACGACTTCTGTTGTGAATTGGTGCGATACAAATAAAGAATGATTGATTACTGCTCATTAATTTAGTTGATACTGTGCTCGTATTAACCCGGTAGGAGTTTTGGTCCCTCGGCTTTTCGCCTCTTTGAGCCTTTAGGTCTTAGATTTAGCCTCTTGGGAGCAACAGGCTTCAGGTGCAGCGAGCAGATGTTTGGATGATGACTGTCTGGGCCATGACGACAGTCTGATGAACCTGAATCACTAAAAATCTCAATTAAAGCTACTCAAAGTGAAATCATTGTTGGGTCCTGAGTTTGCATTTGGACCAGCAGGAGCCCAACAGTTTGTCTTCAGTAACATATTTGTGTGTGTGTGTCAGTCAGTGTGTGGTTGGACAGACTTGTTGTCCTACGGTCAGACTCTCTACATGGTCGGCCTGCTGCTGGGCTCTCTGGTTGGAGGAGCCATCTCTGACCGGTACGAACACACACATCACACACACCGTTCTGTGACGCCAGCTGCTTCTACTCCATTACTTCTGTCTGTGCAGGTACGGGAAGCGTCCGGTGCTGCTGGTGTGTGTGTGCTTGCACGCCGTGTGCGGCCTCGTGCCTGCCGTCCTTCCTCAGCCGCACCTCTTCCTCGCCGTTCGCTGCCTGACGGGCGTCTGCTGCTGCTGCATCAACATCTGCTCCTTCAGTCTGGGTAACTCTCTCCCCTTCCTCCTCCTTTAATTATCAGCAGTCTGGCCTCAGTGTTTGTGGTTGACTGGCTGACCGGTGAGTCTGATTGGACCACGGTGGGACAGACACACACACACACACACACACACACACAGCTGATGAAGAGCACGTGGACCAGGCTGAGTGCTAATGAAGCGAGTCAGCTTCCAGCAGCTTTCTGACCTCTGACCTGAGCTCTGATTGGAGGGGATGTTTGAAATACTCTTTGGGTGCAGCAGGTTCATTACAGCCTAAAATACCTGAGGAAGATTTCAGACTTCCACCAGCAGTGGAGTTAAACTTGTGAAGTTTGTCCTGACGGTGGTTGATTAAAATCAACAGAGATCTCACAGGTTGACTTGTTGGTTAATATATCAGAGCTTTAATTGATTTGAGTTCATCAGAATATTTCTCTGCAATGTGTCCTGGAAGTTGGTCACATTTGAGCAGCCAGGAGCTTCTTTGTCCGCCCTGGGACCTACAACAGCCAACGAGAGAGTCGGCAATGTACAGTTTATAGATGTTTCTGGAGACGGGTCTGTGAAAAGATGTGGAGGAGACGGGTCTGTGTAAAGATGTGGTGGAGACGGGTCTCTGTAAAGACGTGGTGGAGACAGGTCTCTGTAAAGACATGGTAGACAGGTCTCTGTAAAGACGTGGTGGAGACGGGTCTCTGTAAAGACGTGGTGGAGACGGGTCTCTGTAAAGACGTGGTAGACAGGTCTCTGTAAAGACGTGGTGGAGACGGGTCTCTGTAAAGATGTGGTGGAGACGGGTCTGTGTAAAGATGTGGTGGAGACGGGTCTCTGTAAAGACGTGGTAGACGGGTCTCTGTGAAGACGTGGTGGAGATGGGTCTCTGTAAAGACGTGGTAGACGGGTCTCTGTAAAGACGTGGTGGAGACGGGTCTCTGTAAAGACGTGGTGGAGACAGGTCTCTGTAAAGATGTTTCTGGAGATGGGTCTCTGTAAAGACGTGGTAGACGGGTCTCTGTAAAGACGTGGTGGAGACGGGTCTCTGTAAAGACGTGGTAGACAGGTCTCTGTAAAGACGTGGTGGAGACGGGTCTCTGTAAAGACGTGGTAGACGGGTCTCTGTAAAGACGTGGTGGAGACGGGTCTCTGTAAAGACGTGGTAGACGGGTCTCTGTAAAGACGTGGTAGACGGGTCTCTGTAAAGACGTGGTAGACGGGTCTCTGTAAAGACGTGGTGTAAACGGGCTGTGATCGTCTCAAAGTCCGCAGCTCTTCATCCTATACTCACACTTTCTTTTCCATGCTGATTCATTCTGTCAGGTTATTCTTGTTTCAGCGTTAACGCTGAAAAAGCAAAATCACAGTTAAAAACTCAAATGAAGTGAAACTTGGAGGAGCTACCAGCTGCTGCATCTGCAGCGCCGCTGTTGCCATGACAGTGTATACATACAGGAGAAGCTTCTGGTTTGGTGGTTTTGTTTCCATGTGCAGAGATCTGTGAACTGACCCTTTAAGACAAACTGTGTGTGTGTTGCAGTGGTGGAGTGGACCCTCCCTGCCGCTCGCCTCTGGCCACCGGCCTTCCTGCCGTTCTGCTTCAGTCTTGGGACGATGGGCGGAGCTCCGCTGGCCTGGCTCAGCCCCACCTGGAGACAGCTGCACCTGTCGCTGGCTCTGCCTCAGCTCGTCTGTCTGCCACTCTTCCTGTGGGTGCACACACCTGTCTACCTGTCTGCTATGACTCTTTTAATGAGTTAACTCTTTTTCTGTGTCTTTGCAGGTCCATCCCAGAGTCTCCTCGCTGGTTGTTGTTAAAAAGGAGGACAGATGCTCTGGACAGTTACCGTAGGAACAGCCCTGCAGACAAACACTGTCTGGACCTGGTAAATACGCTCGTATCTCCTAACAAGTACTGTGAGTATATCACAGCCTGATGGACCTTCTTCCTCTGGGCCATAAAAACACACCAAAGAGCACCAACTGTGGATTCATCCACCGCTGAAAACAGTCCCCAACAATTCTGATATATTATTAAAATAATGAAATAAAAAATAATAGAAATCCAAAAGAGTAAACACTGTTGCCTTTCTGTCGATTGGTGATATAATTCATCAACATCAAACGTTATTGTAAAGATGTGGTGGAGACAGGTCTGTGTAAAGATGTGGTGGAGACAGGTCTGTGTAAAGATGTGGTGGAGACAGGTCTCTGTAAAGATGTGGTGGAGACAGGTCTGTGTAAAGATGTGGTGGAGACAGGTCTGTGTAAAGATGTGGTGGAGACAGGTCTCTGTAAAGATGTGGTGGAGACAGGTCTCTGTAAAGACGTGGTGGAGACAGGTCTGTGTAAAGATGTGGTGGAGACAGGTCTCTGTAAAGACGTGGTGGAGACAGGTCTGTGTAAAGATGTGGTGGAGACAGGTCTCTGTAAAGATGTGGTGGAGACAGGTCTCTGTAAAGACGTGGTGGAGACAGGTCTGTGTAAAGATGTGGTGGAGACAGGTCTCTGTAAAGACGTGGTGGAGACAGGTCTCTGTAAAGATGTGGTGTAGACAGGTCTAATATTTTAAATATTGTAATATATTATTATATATAATTTGTGACGGACAGACAAACATGTTGCTGGTTCGAGTTTCATTCTTGGCTGGATGTCCGTTGTCTTTAATCATCTTTGTCTCTTTGTAAATGATCATGATAGAAACATCTTGACTGTCAGTGTTAGTCAATGACTGAACCCTGTGTGTGTGTGTGTGTGTGTGTGTGTGTGTGTGTGTGTGTGTGTGTGTGTGTGTGTAGCTGTTGGACTCAGCCTGGTCTGACTTGCAGAAAGCCACCGAGGCTCAGGAGGAGCCGCCTCCTGGAGGCCACGCCCCCAGTGACATCATGCACCTGAGACACCCGACCGTCCTGCTGCGGCTGTTCATCATGAGCTACCTGAGGTAAAAACACCAACAGGTCACAGTGTTTCATACAAACTATAAAGAAACACAAAATATGAGACGAGTATTAAGAAGTTTATTGTTATTATTATTTTTATTTTATTTACTTTTACTTGTACTTTTGATACTTAAGTACATTTAATATGAGATACTTGAGGCTTTTACTCGAGTACTATTCATATGAGTGACTTTCACTTTGCCAAAGTAATATTTTAACACCATATCTTTACTTTTTTCAGAAACACTGATACTCCTGCTACTACTGTTTATCAGTGATGGAATTTAACTAAGTACATTTACTCAAATACTGTACAATGTAGGTACAACTTTTGAGGTACTACTTTATATTTCCACTTCACTACATTTTGGAGACAAGTATTGTTCTTTTTACTCCACTACATTTATTAGATTACTTTAGTTACTAGTTACTTTACAGATTACATGCTGCATCACAGGGGAAGTGTTTTGTAATGAAAACAGTTCTGTCATGTTTCTTTAATATTTTGCTGTTTGTTGTGACTGTACATTCACTCACCTGCACAGAATCTGCAGTTACATTTTGAACCTCAAACATATCAAATCTTTACCTTCACCACAGTCCTGACCTTCATCGCTGTACGTTCTTCTGTTTTTTCCACCATTCCATAAAAACATTTGCCACTAACGCTGTAAATGATGCAATGGAAACTCTGTCTTCCCATCATGCAGTGCAGCGTCAGCACTGACGTACTTCGGCATCTGTATGAACATCGGTTCGTTTGGCGTCGGCGTCTACTCCGCCCAGTTCTTCTCCGGCCTATCGGAGGCTCCCTGCCTGCTCATCCCATTGGTTCGCCTTGGACGCCGCCCACTGAGCGTGCTCGCTCTGTTCCTGAGTGGAGCGGCCTGCTTCCTGTCATTACTGCTGTCCAGATACAGCGGTGAAATATCTACACTTGTCTCTGATCAGTAGTCAATATTACGGCTCGTTACAGAGCGCTAGTTTACTAACAAAATCCCTCAAAACATTGACAACAGGGTCATGATTTAGACATTATTATAATGTTAGCATTTTAAAAACATCAACTTAAAATACTTCCTTAAGATCAGTATTTAAAAAAACATGTTGTTGCTAATGTTTGTATTGATAACATGCTATATTATTAACTAGAGGCTAAAGGTTAAGGCTAGAGGTTTTCATATATTTTAGTAACACAAACTTGCTAAAACCTTGATCCACAACTCATTGTTTTAAAACGTTGTTAAAACATTCGCAAAAATATGTTATTTTGTTAAACTCTATTAAAATATGAGCAAATGTAACAAATATTAAATGTAATTTGTAAATTTTCTCACAGAATATTGTTGTGTCTGCATGCCAAAGTATCTATTTTTTATTACATTAGCATGCTAAACGTTTGACTTTAAATTATTGATAAACATTTGCAAATATAACAAATGTTAAACATTAACTTCAGGTAGGTGTTGTGCATATTATTATATTAATATTCATATACCTAAATATTTATTTTTCATTATACTGACATGAATAAATAAATAATGATACTCCAGTGTTTGAAATATACTACAGAAAATGTAAAAAAAAAAAATATTTTTTAAATGCTATTTTTTAGTTGAAAGAAGCATGTTTCTTAAAAATAGGTGATATTTTGAAATATGTCATCAGTGGCACTAGATTTTAGGAACAGACAGGAGTGTATCGTCTGCATAAAGGTGGATGTTTTTTTTAACTCATATCTTAGTCTAATGTTTTTAAACATGATTGTAATGTTAGCATTAGTAATGCTAAGCTAATGGATGTCCTGAAGCTCTGGACTGAGCTGTCTCTGAGAAACAAAAGGATCCTATCTGACATGTTATTGATCAGTGATCAGGTAATCTTGATTCTGTGTGCAGCTGAGCCGGTGCTGGTGATGAGTTTGGCTCTTCTGGGGAAACTCTGCATCCTGGCTGCCATCTTCATCTCTATTCTGTACAGCATTGAGCTGTTCCCCACTGTGGTCAGGTATACACACACACACACACACACACACACACACACACACACACGCAGAGGTTTACCTGCCTATATATAATGTTAACGGTGTCATTGTAATACAGACAGCGGTGTGTGTCGGTGGTCAACTTGTGTTTCCGGCTCGGCTGTCTGGTCAACTCCCTTGTCCCCTCCAACCCGAATGGAGCAATCTCATTGGCTGCCATGGTTGTGTACAGCAGTGGACCAATCGTAGGCTGCAGCCTGTGCCTGCTGCTGCCTGAGACCAGTGGCGTCCCACTTCCTGATTCGGTGGAGGACTGTGACAGGCAGCCTCGGCCTCGCCCACCCAGCATGGGTGCCCTCTGGAGGACACGGTGAGAAAGATGCATATAAAACTTTATTTATCTCAGCTACCAGAGAGGCTTTTAATTGAATCGGACTTATATTTAAGATTATTTTTACAGTCACAGTTCCCATTTCTTTACCAGGCGCCTGAAAATTTCCTCATACAAACATGTAAGGGTTCATTTTCAGTGATGTTTTTATGACATTTGAACTTGGACCATGTAAGACGATATGATGTGGACCTGTTGTGTTTTCCAGCCTACAGGGGCAGTTACAGCTCATCTTGCAGTCTGATTTTTGCATTTAAACATTCAGGCAAGAAAACTGAATAAATTATTCAGTCTCTAAAAAACAAATATACGTCTAGTATGAACTGGGTCCGTCTCCAGGTTGTTTAAAACTAGAAAGTTTCTACTTTCTTCTTATTTCCCCTTTTTGAAACACTTCTTCACAAATGTTGCACAGATTTCGGGCACTGTATTAAAAAAATAAAGCATAAAACAACCACAAATGGGAGATGCCATAACATAACACGGTCATAATTTACTTACTTAACATATAAAACTACAAACCCCGAATTTATAAGGAATGTTTTTTCCAAGATTGAGCTACTTTGAAACAGTCTGATCAAATTTCTAATCCATAAAGTCTCAAAGACAAGATGTCGTCATCAGAAACGCATTTTCATTCAGTCTCACAACTCCAAACGTTGCTGTTGACGTTTAACTACATTTCTCTTTATTTCAACATCAGAGTTCAACACTCGTCAACACTCTGGCTTCACAGACCGCTGCAGGCTTCAATTCAACACTATTGTGCAACACACACACACACACACACACACACACACACACACACACACAACACGTGGAGCTTCTGATCTGAGTCACGTTTTCAGTCACGTTGCAACAACCTGAACATTAAAATTCACTTTTCAAGAAGCAGAAAGTCACACATCCATAGAGAAATAAATCACATCACACAAACATTAACAGCTGCAGAGTGAATCATTCTGCCGAGTTACAGTGTGTGTGTGTGTGTGTGTGTGTGTGTGTGTGTGTGTGTGTTTCCAGGAAGTTGGTGAGCAGCCAAACCAGGAAAACGGAGATCCCCCCCGCAGAGAAAGACGAAACGCACACAGGACTGATCTGAACAGTCAGTGTTTAAACTGTAACAAACAACTTTAATGTTTGTTTGTGTTTAGTTGTGATGTTAAATTAAAGACCAAAGAAGAAGAAGAGAGCGATCAGTGTGTGAAGAGAAGAAGAGTGTTTGTTTTATTCTCATGTTGTTGTTATTTTGTTGTCACTTTGTTCTGTTTTATCACTGTGAAAATAAACTTTTATTGATCAGAATTCAAGAAGTGTTCATGTGCTTTACACAACGACAACCTCCAGAGGTGAAGTACCGAAAACTGCAGTTCTTCTGACGGCCACTTGAGGCTCTAAGAGTGAGTCAATCCCCATAAGAGCCCATGTTAAAATGTCCAACTTTACAGCAGGAATAAACACGTTTGTCAGACACATGATCTTTGTTCTGTGTGGTTAATTGGACTGACAGACGGGAGGGGAGGGACAGACGCCGGTGTTTTGGATTAAGGAGCGACTCTGTTAGCGTTAGCCTGCAGAGTTTGATTTTAAACTTTTGGTATTAAAACGTGGATTTATGGTAACGAGCCGCTGAGCAGCTGAAATCCATTAACGTGCTGTAATTCTTTATTCCTGCTGAATGGAGGGAAACGTAGTTTACATCATGAACGTACAGAGAAGATAACAGAGAGGAACCCAGTCTCTGGTGAGTGCTGACTTCACTCATATATTCAGTTTTGTTGTTTTTGCCATAAATTTGGCAGCTGTTGATTAAATGTTATTTACAATAGGTGGCTATATAAAAACATACAAAGGTTTAAAATCACGTTTGTTGACCTAAATTATTCATGCTGACTTGAACACATTCAAAGGCATCTGAGAAATAGAAATACTCAAATTACCTCTAAATTGTAAAGTATTTGGATTACAGGTAATTAAATCAGTTTAAAGCTTCTTCGGCAGGTTTTCTGTGAACATTCGGACATAAATCAGTTTACGTTCATTTTGACGGCGAGTTCAACAAACTTTACTAACACGGTTTAGCAAACGGCTAGGTTTCAAGTGAAACTCCATACAATGTTAGAAAGCTTAGATTACTGCGATCCACGTAAACCATTTCAATTTACAACCACACCAGGAAGGTACAAACAAACAAACAATCAAACAAACAAACGTGTATGTTTCACCAACTCACCAGTAAAGTGTCTGAGTGTTTCACTCGAGCATCAAACTCCAACACAACTTCCAGATGTCCTCTGGATCCATTCAGTCACACATTTAGTCCAAAACAGAGTTCATCTTTAAATGGAGACAAAAAAACAACAAACTGAATTCTTTGTCGTGCTTTTACCTAAGATGGCTGCCGACCTCTGACCGTTTGATTGACAACTCATTGAGCAGATAGGAGCTTCTATGCCCGCCCTAGAGTCTACAACAGCCAATGAGTGATGGTGTAGACCAGTGAGCCACTCTCTCTTCTTCCTCCTCTCTCCTGAGCCAATCACACGCCAGCCTCCAGGTGATTGATGCATCATGTAGCCAATGAGAGTTCAGATCCAGTAATATATAGTTTATATCAGTTTTTAAAGCCCTGAACTTGATGTAGTTTTCTGTGTTGTGCTCTGTGAATAGTCTGTTTCTCCAGCTCAGCTCTTGTTTCTGACTTTAATCTGCACACAGTTAGTGTGAAGAAGGAAATAAAGAGCTATGATGAGTTTAATGCTGCTGTTACTCTCAGGCAGGCGACTCTGAGCTCAGAACAGGACACATTTTTACCTGGCGTCTGAATATTTCCTCATAAAAACATGTGTTGTGTTTATTTTCACTGACGTTATTAAATTTAAACTTGGACTGTGTGCGACTGTATGATGTGGACCTGCTGTGTTTTCCAGCTAACAGGGGCGGGTACAGCTCGTCTGCAGGATTAGATCAGGACAGATTAATGCCTGAAGCTTCTGACAACTTAACGTTGATAACGTTAACGTCTGTACTCAGATGGTCCAACAGCTTTACTTCGGTCTGGACTGGGAGAGACGTTCAGGATCATCCTCAAGTTTAAAAACACAAAAACTGATGATTCAGCAGTAAACTCATCAGATTTAGTTTGGTCTGATGTCGTTTTACAGAGATCTTTCAATATTGTACGAATGTTTGGACTTTCTTGGACAAAATGGACAAAAATAAGCAAATTCTTTACATGTTGTTTTATTTATGATCCATAAAAAATAATTCACCAAAACACCACATGATTATTTTAGTGAACAGAACTCACTTCCTGTTGTCGTCATTATGTATAAAATATGAACGGATACAAAAATAAATCCACACCACCCGCTGTATGGAGGCAGTAACAGATCCCAGAAGCTTTAAATATTATCTGATATGAACGTTCCCAAAAGTAACACAAGCTTTACCTCAAAGTTTATTATTAATCAGTAATTAATAAAGCAGGACCCCAACACGAGCGCCGTGTTTGTAACACGACCGTGACCTCCATGATGACCTGTGAATAAAGACTAAAAGTAACGATAAGTGCTGAGATTTCAGACGCTCCACAGTCCCCTGAACTCACCACTGCAGATCAGATGTGCAGAAAATAATAATAATTCTTTATTTTAATTGTTAAAAAACTTTTCATTATGTGTGATTGTTTGTTTTTACCTCTACACAGCCCAACTAAAGCTTCAATCACGACTCATTTACTCCCATTATATTCCTACAACAAGAAAAACCTTTCAACCCTTTTTTACTCACAAAGCTACGGAAGCCCAAAGTCGCCAAAGTTGCTACTTTTAATTGTTGGTTTTTTTACAACTTCTTTGACCCGAGTTTCTAACTTTTCTTTCTTTGGGTTCGATTTCAATCGATAAATGTTTTGGTCTAAACAACAATTCAGGAAACACTGACGATAATTCGTGAACCGAAAACCATCAAATGTTGTTTTGCTTAATCAAGTGATGCTCAGACTAGTTGTCAGTCAATGTTTCACATTATCGCAGCTCCAAACTGCCTCCTGTAGAAACTTCTGTTGGCTGCAGTTCGTCCTTCAGGCCACCGGGGGCAGCAGTCAGAACGAGACGAAGTTGGCGGGGAAGATCCCGACCCGCCCGTCGGCCAGTTCTCCCTCCCACCAGTCGTACTGGGAGTCGGTCTTGGTGATGACGGTGATGCGGTCGCCGGGGGCGAAGCTCAGGTCGCCGGGCTGCTGACCCGCGTACGGGTGCGTCGCCGTGACGACCAGCTGCCCGCTGGCTCCGCCCACTGGTGGTGCTCGACCTAGAGGAAAAGTAAAAAAGTAGATTTACTTAATTTAAAGAAATAATTCAATACTTTTGGAAATAGTTTGGTCGCTCTCTGATGGAGACGTGGATGACAAGTTTTTGTTCTTATTTTCTTGATTAATTGATTCAATTAAAAATTATTTCCACAGCCCAGCGTGATGATTTCATATCGTAACACTTTTACTTAAAATGATGTTCATGATTAATTTAATTGTACCTCTACAATCGTTGCTAGCTTAGCTTAGCATAAAGACTGGAAAGAGGTGGCTACTACTAGCTTAGCTCCATCCACAGGTATAGAAATCAACACTAATCACATCAACCCTGATTCACAACAACTGATTCACCTCATGACACTTTCCACACTGAGCAGCTCCAAACCAAACTGCTTCATTCATTTATTGACAGAGACCCAACATTTCCCTCATGAGCAGCACCTGCTGACCGTGCAGAGGAAGAACTGAAACCTCGAGCAGAACCGGGCTCAGTGTTGGGCTGAGAGATCTTTTTTTAATAATTGGTGCCACTCATTGAAAAATGAGTGGCACCAGCGACTCTGATGAACAAAAGATTCAACTGAGGAGATTAAATCTGATTAACTGATAATTATTAGCTTGAGCTCGAACACACTGACGACAACGTGAAAGTCCACACTGAGAAATAAAGAAGTGTTGTTCTGAGGCCGAGCGAAGCAGCTGCAGGTTGAAGCTGTGGCCACTAGAGGGAGCCACACACACACACACACACACACACACACACACACACACACACACACAGTAGGGTTATTGATGAGTTGTGTGTGTTGATATCAGCTGGTTCATCGAGGCCGTGAGTTAATAAAACACCTGAGTGCACAGTGTGTGTGTGTGTGTGTGTGTGTGTGTGTGTGTGTGTGTGTGTCTGTGTCTGTGTTTGTGTGTGTGTGTGTGTGTGTGTGTGTGTGTGTGTGTGTGTGTGTGTGTGCAGTTGGCTCCCTCTAGTGGCCACAGCTTCAACCTGGAGAGGATATAGTGTAGGAAAGGAGGCATGGTAAAAGAAAACAGTAGGAAGTGAAGGAAAGAAGGGAGGAGGAGGTAAAAAAGGAAAGAGAAATAGGTAGAAGTGAGCGAAATTAGGGGGTAGGAAAGGAAGAGGTGGAGAAGAAAGAAGAGAAGGATGCATACAGGAAAGGAAACTGAAGGTAGTGAAGGAGGAGAGGAGGTAAAAAAAAAAAAGGGAGGAGGAGGCAAAGAAGGGAAGGATGAAGAAATGAAGGACGTTAGGGGGTAATGGAGGACAGGAAGTGCCAGAGAAGGAAGGAGAACGTAAAGAAGGAAAAGGGATGTATGTGAAGGAAGGAGGTGAAGTGAAGGAGAGACTCCAGTAAAGAAGGAAATGAGGAGGTATTGAAGGAAAGGAGGGAGGAAATGAGGGAGGAAAAAGGGATGTGAAAAATGAGAAGAGGAAGCAGTGAAGGATGTGAGGGGGTAGGAAAGGAAACTCACCTGAGGTGTCAGATTTATAGATGGAGATGCTCGGGTAGAGGACGTTCTTACTGCCTCTAGTCGCACCTGCACCTGCACCTGCACACACACACACACACACACACACACACACACACCATTACACACTGTCTCCACCACACACACACACACACATATATACACTGTAACAGCACGTGGGTCGGTGTCACCAGTGTTTGGAGGCTCGTAGCTGGCGGACGCTCTCTGCTGAGGAGGAGCTGGAGGTCTGGATGGAGGAGCTGCAGACTGGAGGAGGACACAAGCTGATCAACACGGTTTCCTCATCAAGAGACCGACAAAGACAATCACTTCAATCATAAGACGACTTTAAGTTACATCAGGACACGTCCTGTCACGCTGGAGTATCCTCGAGCGTCCTGTCAACATGTCTGGTTGAAGTCGACCACGATGAGTCCAAACGTCTCGTTTACCTTCGTACGCATGTTCTTGCTGCACCAGTCGGCCGTGTACGCCTCAGCGTAGGCGTCCAGGATGTGGTAGAGGTCGGAGCATTCTGAAGGCGGGTCCACATCGCCATTCAAAATGGCCGACGCACGGATGTCCTGGGAGTAGAACCTGCAGTGTGTGCAGACAAACGCTCATTTATTTATTATCTACATCAGCGTTCACGTGAACAGGCGCCACACACACACACGTGGTCGTACTTGCGGTTGGTGTCTTTGCGCTCGATCAGGTAAGATCCCTCCAGAGAAATACCTGCGAACAAGCCTCTGGACCTGCAGTAGGTGAAGACCGCCGCCGTGCTGCGCAGAGCCACGTCCGCCTCCACGTTCCTGACGGACAGGAAGACAAAGGTGATCTGTGTTTATCTCCGTAACAGTTTTGGGGTTTTGGGTCTTTATAGATATTTATGAACTGAAAAACATGGAGCCGTTATCTGTGCTCATAATCCTGGATCAGCCTTTCTTGTTTTTTTGTGATTCATTTGATTTATTTTGTTTTGCAACCAACTAAACACCCCTCGCCTCAACCTCACCCTTTTACAAATACACATGAAATCCACACAATGCATTACTGAGGAAAAGGACTTTAACTGTCTGAATTCATTCAGACTTAATCAGAGCTGAGGAATATTGTCTTAAAGTAATATCACAACATTTTTAGGATATATCTTGATCATTTGAAATCGTCTCTACAGCGCTACATAGATGTTGCACTGGGCATCGAAATCAAATATCACAATATTTTTGACCACATACCTTGATATCAATATAATATCAATATAAAGTTGTGTTATTGGAACAACAACAACAACAATAATAATAATAATAATAATAATAATAATAATAATAATAATAATGTTTTTAAGGTTCAAAAACACCATTTCTTTGCAGATGATACAGTTTTTTAAAGATACAAATACATATTAAACCAACACAATATATTACTGCAGAAGAACTATAGCTGAAGAATGTTGCGATCTGATTTTGAGAATTTAGTCCGACTTAAATTTAGTAAGTTAAAATACTTAACTTACTAAATTTAAGTCGGACTAAATTCTCAAAATCAGATCGCAACATTCTTCAGCTATAATCACAAAATCTTCTCAGAGCCTCTTCAGAACTGTGAGGACAAATATCACAGACCAAACACCTCGATATCAATATTGTGACACTATAATAATAATAATAATTATATAATTATTATTATAATAATTATATTATTATGAAAATACCAATAATCATGCTTATAATAATATGATTAATAATAATAATCCGTCTGTTGTCAGCTTCATTTGGTGTTTTCTCCTCTACAGTTGATTGAATGTGTCTCTGAAGAGCTGAAACGTGACGGCAGAGCTTCCTGTCTGTCTCTGCAAGATAAATGTGTCTCTGCTCATGTGGGAGACTCAGGAGTCCAGACAGAGTGAGGTAAACGTTTAACTGTATTTTCTTTCTGTCTGCAGTTAAAAGAAATCACTGCCAATTCTTATGTCAGAATTTGCCTGCGAGTCAAATACCTGGCCACGCCCACACACACCTTTCAACACACACACACACACACACACACACACACACACACACACACACACACACACACATTAAAAACCTGTCGAGCCGCCCTGAATCAACACTGACCTCCTGATTCTAAAATTAACCGCTCGCACATAAATCACAGCGTCTAAAGTAAATCACATCGCAGGTTGTAACTGATTCTGCTGCAGGCCCCAAAACACAAACATCATTAAACGTCTCGTAAACCTGCAGCAGCGAGCTGGAAGCTGCGATCTACATCAAACCTTCAGGTGAGAGGCAATTAAGAGACACACAGACAGACACACACACACACACACACACACAGACACTCACCTGCCCATCGGTCCAACGGCGACCGTGAAGTTCCCGCCCAGCGTCAGGTTCCCGCCCTTCGTGAACGCCTCGATGGCCCGCCGCTGGTTCAGGATGATCACCAGGTCCGACACCTGGGGGAGACATTTCACAACTTGTTACCTTCAGTTCCACTCAGGAGGAACCGTGTTCTGATCCGGTCTCATAAAATACACAGAAACAATGTGAAACATTAGTAAGAAAGAAAACAATGACAACAATTATAAAAACTAAATGATGTAAATAATAAACATTAAAAGAAAAAACCAAAAGAAAAAAAACACAAAATTAAACAAAACAAAAATAAAACACTAAACAAAGGAAGGATGTGGACGCGATCACTCACCTCCACCCCGATCTCGAAGCCTCCACCCAGACCAGCGATGCCGATGGCAGAAGGTGCTGACCAGCCTGAACACACACACACACACACACACACACACACACACACACACACACACAGTGAGAGGACATGTTGCCCTGGGTCTTGCCTGTCAGGCTGCAGCCCTCTCGTGGTTTTCTCAGAGGACATCTGCAGAATCAGTGACGCCTTTTAAAAAAAGATTTTTAATTCTTATGACCGCGGTGCTCGAGGACACACAGCTGCAGACTCACAACTCTTCATGACAATCTGTTCAGCTCTGTGTCTTTGTGCTTATGTTCTTCCTGCTGTATAATAACGTTTATTGTCATCACATCTTGTTAGCCTCACTTTTTATTTCCCAGATTACAGAGATTATTAATCTGATATTATTGTTGTGTTTTCTTTGTGTCTCATTTATTCTACGTGAACTCTGATGTGATAACTTTGTGATTTTGTTTTGAAAGAAGTCAGAGTTGAGTCTGATCAGGGAATAAATGATTGGATCATCTGGTCTGAGGTCAGTCTGAAGCTTTTCTCTGATTATCAGAATTTAAAGAAAAAGCGCAGTCTGGCCCTTTAATTCAACTCTGTACTTCTTTCTTCACTCTGATGAAATCAAGAATGCGTCGCTCCACTTTTAATGGGCGCCACTGTTTCCTCCGTTTGATTCAGAGGCTCCCATTAGTCAGAAAAGCCTGAAACCACCGAGACGCCCTGGAGAGGAGGCGAGGCGTCAGCCCGCTCCCTGTGATCACAGGCGGATTCTTGGCACGACGACAAACTCCCGGCATCCGCCACCGAAATATCAGAGGCGGCGGCGCCGGAAGAGCCGTGAGCAGCTGTGACACATCAGATGACTGCACGCCGCCGCTGCCAACGCTGCAGGGAGATTCTCTCTGTAACCACGGCAACATCAAACCTCCCAAAAAGATGAAAGGTCTGTGCGGAGTCGCGGAGGAGAAACCCTGCCGACTGTTGGCGGAGCGTCACGGAGCGAGACGCCACTCAAACCTGCGTTTTCTCTCGGTTTCTTACGTCTGTCGGCGAGGCGGGCGATGACGATGCCGCTGCCTCCTCTGGCTGTGATCATGAAGCCGGCCTTGATGACGGAGATGATGGCCAGACCCTCCGCCTTCGCTATCACATGAGCTGCAACACACACACAAAGTACACACAGTTGATACAGGTCTATTTTCAGTTGTTTGTTAAAGACAAAACGTGTGATTGTACGAGGAAAACACCAGGAGGCCGACTCAGAAAGCTTCTTGTACCGAGAGCTGCTGCTGGTGACCAAACTCTGAGAAGGTTGTTAGAATGAAGACAATCAGGACGAGATCCTGCAGGGGAGACGTTCCTCACACAGACTGGCACCAAAAGGGAAAGACCTGCCGTCTGATTGTCACCAGGAGACATGAGACATTGTTCTCACATCATCTCACTGCAGTTTGGTTCTGACAAAACCAGAGTCAGACAGACTGGATCAGACTGATCCCACCTCTAATGCTGTTCGCTCTTTAAGCTGAACGACAGCGGTGCGGCTCAAAACATTTCCTGTGACGAGTCTACTTCAAAATAAAAGTTTGCGTTTTTTATTTTTATAAAAGTGGGGTTTTATGTCACTCGCATGTGAAGAAACAACTCAGAGAAATAATCATAAAAAACGGATTCCTGCAAGACTCCTTCTTATTTTAGTTCATCTCGTCTTCTTCTCTTTCTGTTTTCTCTTCCTCCAACCTCCTCTAACCTCCTCCAACCTCCTCCAACCTCCTCCAACAACCTCCAACCTCCTCCAACCTCCTCTAACCTCCTCCAACCTCCTCCAACCTCCTCTAACCTCCTCCAACAACCTCCAACCTCCTCCAACAACCTCCAACCTCCTCCAACAACCTCCAACCTCCTCCAACAACCTCTAACCTCCTCCAACCTCCTCCAACCTCCTCCAACAACCTCCAACCTCCTCCAACCTCCTCTAACCTCCTCCAACAACCTCTAACCTCCTCCAACCTCCTCCAACAACCTCCAACCTCCTCCAACCTCCTCCAACCTCCTCTAACCTCCTCTAACCTCCTCCAACAACCTCCAACCTCCTCCAACAACCTCCAACCTCCTCCAACAACCTCCAACCTCCTCCAACAACCTCCAACCTCCTCCAACAACCTCTAACCTCCTCCAACCTCCTCCAACCTCCTCCAACAACCTCCAACAACCTCCAACCTCCTCCAACCTCCTCTAACCTCCTCCAACCTCCTCCAACCTCCTCCAACAACCTCCAACCTCCTCCAACAACCTCCAACCTCCTCTAACCTCCTCCAACCTCCTCCAACCTCCTCTAACCTCCTCTAACCTCCTCCAACCTCGTCTAACCTCCTCCAACAACCTCTAACCTCCTCCAACAACCTCTAACCTCCTCCAACCTCCTCCAACCTCCTCCAACAACCTCCAACAACCTCCAACCTCCTCCAACCTCCTCTAACCTCCTCCAACCTCCTCCAACCTCCTCCAACAACCTCTAACCTCCTCCAACCTCCTCCAACAACCTCCAACCTCCTCCAACCTCCTCCAACCTCCTCTAACCTCCTCTAACCTCCTCCAACAACCTCCAACCTCCTCCAACAACCTCCAACCTCCTCCAACAACCTCCAACCTCCTCCAACAACCTCCAACCTCCTCCAACAACCTCTAACCTCCTCCAACCTCCTCCAACCTCCTCCAACAACCTCCAACAACCTCCAACCTCCTCCAACCTCCTCTAACCTCCTCCAACCTCCTCCAACCTCCTCCAACAACCTCCAACCTCCTCCAACAACCTCCAACCTCCTCTAACCTCCTCCAACCTCCTCCAACCTCCTCTAACCTCCTCTAACCTCCTCCAACCTCGTCTAACCTCCTCCAACAACCTCTAACCTCCTCCAACAACCTCTAACCTCCTCCAACCTCCTCCAACCTCCTCCAACAACCTCCAACAACCTCCAACCTCCTCCAACCTCCTCTAACCTCCTCCAACCTCCTCCAACCTCCTCCAACAACCTCTAACCTCCTCCAACCTCCTCTAACCTCCTCTAACCTCCTCCAACCTCCTCCAACCTCCTCTAACCTCCTCTAACCTCCTCCAACCTCGTCTAACCTCCTCCAACAACCTCTAACCTCCTCCAACCTCCTCTAACCTCCTCTAACCTCCTCCAACCTCCTCTAACCTCCTCTAACCTCCTCTAACCTCCTCCAACCTCCTCTAACCTCCTCCAACCTCGTCTAACCTCCTCCAACCTCCTCCAACCTCCTCTAACCTCCTCCAACCTCCTCCAACCTCCTCTAACCTCCTCTAACCTCCTCCAACAACCTCCAACCTCCTCCAACAACCTCCAACCTCCTCCAACCTCCTCTAACCTCCTCCAACCTCCTCCAACAACCTCTAACCTCCTCCAACCTCCTCTAACCTCCTCTAACCTCCTCCAACCTCGTCTAACCTCCTCCAACCTCCTCCAACCTCCTCCAACCTCGTCTAACCTCCTCCAACAACCTCTAACCTCCTCCAACCTCCTCCAACCTCCTCTAACCTCCTCTAACCTCCTCCAACCTCGTCTAACCTCCTCCAACCTCCTCCAACCTCCTCCAACCTCCTCTAACCTCCTCCAACAACCTCCAACCTCCTCCAACAACCTCCAACCTCCTCCAACCTCCTCCAACCTCCTCTAACCTCCTCTAACCTCCTCCAACCTCGTCTAACCTCCTCCAACCTCCTCCAACCTCGTCTAACCTCCTCTAACCTCCTCCAACCTCGTCTAACCTCCTCCAACCTCCTCCAACCTCCTCTAACCTCCTCCAACCTCGTCTAACCTCCTCCAACCTCCTCCAACCTCCTCCAACCTCCAACAACCTCCTCCAACCTCCTCCAACCTCCTCCAACCTCCTCTCACTCTCAGACAGCAGGTGACGTATCCTTACCGGGGATGAGTTTGTCCGGTCCGTTCCTGTTGGAGATTTCCGTGAAGTCTCTCAGGATCTTGGCGGCTTTCTTGGCCTCCGACCTCATGTTGGAGGGGATGGGGTTACTCACTGCAGACAAACACATCACACAGGTGTCATTTAGCTCCTTCATGAAGTTTTATTTTAGACGCACACAGAGCGAGAAGTCACACCGCTCCTCAGAGACGTCCTCTGAGCTGAACTTATCTCATCTGTGCCTCAAGACGCTGAGCAAACGTCCTGAGGAGCTGATTTATCCAGTTTGATCCTTCGGACTATAAAAAGGTCAGAAACTTCCAGACGGAGTCAAATGTGGAGCGACCATGAAAACACGATGAGATTCAGTGTAATGTGACATAAAACTGGACCGATCGCTGAGGCCTCGGTGCTGCAGCTGGAGGCTGAAGGTTAGCTTTGTTAGCGTGTTGTAGCTCAGCTGAGGATGAGGCGTTCAGGCTGCCTCGTGTGTGTAGTTGTGTCATGTGTCAGGAATGTGCTGGTTGCAGCAGGCGGCATGTTGGCAGACTGGTCTCTGTCTGACTGGTCTCTGTCTGACTGGTCTCTGTCTGACTCTGCTGTCACTGTTGGAGGCTCTGGAGCT
>NC_140206.1:778939-861439 GCF_965226575.1 Pagrus pagrus
AACAAAACCAACCAACACAAACAACCAACAAAAACAACCAACACAAACAACCAACCAACAAAAACCAACCAACACAAACAACCAACAAAAACAAACCGACACAAACAACCAACCAACAAAACCAACCAACACAAACAACCAACAAAAACAACCAACACAAACAGCCAACCAACAAAAACAACCAACCAACAAAAACAACCAACACAAACAACCAACCAACAAAAACAACCAACCAACAAAAACTAACCAACCAACAAAAACATCCAACACAAACAACCAACAAAAACAACCAACCAACAAAAACATCCAACACAAACAACCAACAAAAACAACCAACACAAACAACCAACAAAAACAAACAAACCAACAAAAACTAACCAACCAACAAAAACATCCAACCACCAAAAACAACCAACACAAACAACCAACAAAAACAAACAACCAACAAAAACAACCAACACAAACAACCAACACAAACAACCAACCAACACAAACAACCAACAGAACAACCAACCAACACAACCAACCAACAAAACCAACCAACAAAAACAACCAACCAACAAAAATGAATCATCCAACAAAAACAACCAACCAACAAAACCAACCAACACAAACAACCAACAAAACCAACCAACACAAACAACCATCCAACAAAACCAACTAACCACCAGAAATTAACCAACCAACAAAAACTAACCAACCAACGAAAACAACCAACAAAACAACCAACCAACATCTGTCAGAACTCACTGATTCTCTTTGAGGGGGCAGATTTTGAGGACTTCAGCAGCGACACAGTGAAGAAATAACAAGTCTTATATATAAAATATATATCAAACGTGTGTCTTTATTCCTCTTTCAGTATGTACATATTGCACACGGGGCGGCAGCTTAAACAATATAAATATAGTTGAATATTATTATCAGTTATTATTATGAATATGTAACATAAAACACATTCAGCATACGTGACTTTCCTGTCGCAAAGGACGACAGAACAAAAGGCAACAAAATGTTGTTGTGTAGCTGACGTCCAATCAGAGGATTTGTCCATTTATTTTCTCTGAAGGTTTCAAACGAACATGTTTTCAACATGTTGCCTGAAATACGACGAAAACCAAAACACTTGTCCTGCAAGACCGTCGGTCTCAGATGAAAGTTTCTGTTGAGCTTCCAGATCAAATCTGCGATCCACCTCGAGTTCCAGAAATAATCCTGCAGCTCCGTTAGAAACCAGCGAAATCTCCTCAAATCATCAGAGGAACGTTCACTTCAGAAAAATAGAAATCCATTTGTTGTTTCAGTCTGAATGTGAGAACTGGTTTCCTGTCATTGTGGAGTTCAGCAGAAGACAACAGAGCACAGCTGAGGTGAGTCCGGTTGTGTTGACTGGACTTATAGACAGTTCAGTGAACTAGGCGAGAATCTAATGAGGGAGATTTTTGCAGAAGAAATTATTGGACTGAATACAATTCAGTGGGATTAAAGGAACAATTGACACAAAAAGTCAAACTCAGTCATCATCTCCTCCCCCCACGCTGATTTCTGGGGGTATCTGAGTCTCGTAGTCCACAGAACATTTCTGGAGCTTCACAGTAAAACAGAGATCTGCTAAACAACTGAAGCAGCTGGAGACTTGATTTAAAACAGAGAAACAACCAAAAAACATCAGATGTTGGGGTGATTCATTCTTATGTCCATTCCACATACTGGTCCATACATCTGCCTAGAAATTCTCAAAAAGGTGCTTCTTTAATGTGCAGAACTTGCCTTAAAAACATCATGTTTTTAAGTTTTCTTCAGTATCACAGTAATCCAGTGATAGTTGTCTGTACATCTACGAGTACACTGCTAACAGGAAGTGCTAACAGCTAATTCAGCAAAGTTTTAATGTAGATATGAGTATGTTGTTTTTTATGGTTGTTCCTCATTTTAAATCAAGTCTCTGTTTTACTGTGAAGCTCCAGAAATGTTCTGTGGACTACGAGACTTCACCTGACTTTATATCATCAGGAGGAGATGATGACTGAGTTTTAACATCTTGAGGTGAACTGGTCCTTAAAGTAAAGTAAAGATGAATGAAATAAAACCGGTCCAGATGAGACGACTAATGCTGAGATCAGAAAAAGAAAGCAAATTGAAAATGACATAAAACAAGTGGACGGAAAGGACGACAGGACAGCTCCCAAAAAGTGAAGCCAAAACATCTGGATCGCCCCCTGGTGGCTGGCTCCATGTTAGCAGATGACAAACTAAAATCTTGTACGTCAAATGTTTTTTTTTCCCACGATGGTTTCCATCATGTCACACTTACGTGCTGATTTTAATGAGTTATTTCATGCTATGAAAACGTTGTGTCACAAATAATGTCGCTAGCGCAAAATGGCCGCTCTCGTAGCAGGAATACTTCATGCTTCATTTTTGTAGAGTGTTGTGGAGTGTGAGGAAGTGGAGACTCCATCTATATATATAACATCAATGAGCGGACATCATTAAGCCTGATCCCAGCATGAAGTAAAGACAAGTGGAGTGAAGAAGACGAGCTGAACTAAAAGGAACAAGACGACCCTGCGAATCCTGACTGAACATGTTTTTGTACCAAAACAAACATGGCCGCCAGCCAGCTGCTTATATATGCTGAAAAGGACAAAAAAAGGAAGAAAAACGAGTTTGGTGAAATCCTGGATGGAGAGGCGTGACGGACTGAGGAGAAGGAAGTGGACGTCGCAAATATGAAACATGTTTCAAAATGTCTTTGGGAGAACAACTGGCAGTGCATTCTGATCGCTGGTCCTCTGGCTGCGGTAGATGAAAGCGGTGTCTCAGAGGTGTTTCTATTGGCTGGAAGACCTCTTCTGCTGGACGGACCTCGTCAAGACGCCCCACCCTCCTTGTTGTCACGACAACATTTCCTGTCCAGAGGCTGTTAAGACGAGAGATCGAGAAAGACAATTAAAGCTCAGAAACACTTGACTGAATCAAACAGAAGAGGTCTGGTTTTAACAGAAGATAAACGTTCTACGTGTTCTGTTTCAGGGTGTAGACGGCAGTGAGCCAAGAAGAAGAGACGAGCTGCAGCGATAACAGAACTCAAAGAAAGGTCAACCAAAGCCAAGAGGAGAGGATGGAGGTTCTGCCAATTCAACAGAATCCATTTCTACGAGGTATTCAGAGTCTAGTCCGAAAGGTTCTCCAGACTTCAACAGGTTTTACAGAATATGTTCTCCAGCAATGGTTCCCAACCTAGGCTACACATGGTGTGTTGACCTTTGGCTTTACAAGTTCTATGATTTGTAGAGTCGTTGGTATAAGGCATTGCAGGTTTACAGGTTCTACAGACTTTAGGGTCTTCGGGATATATGGACTCTATGCTCTACAGGTTCTACTGACTACTCACTACAGGTATTATGGTTACTATCAACAGGTTAGGATACAAAAAGACTTTACGTTCTATAGATCTTATTGCCTCCGAGTTCTCTACATGTTCTTCTGTCTATGTCCTAAAGGTTCTGTACACTCTAGGTTCAACAGGTTTTACAGAATATGTTCTTCAGCAGTGGTTCCCTACCTGGGCTCTACGTGATGTGTTGACTGTTGGCTCTACAGGTTCTACGAAGACTCTTGGTTTTATATCATCAAGTTCAACAGGTTTTATGTTATGCAGGTTTTTACAGATTTCTACTGGGTTCTACTGATTCAACAGATTCTATTTCTAGTTCTAGCGACCTTAAACATGACATGTTGTTCAGCATATTTGTCGTAAAGGTTCTATAGACACCAGAACCTGAAACGTACAGGTTTTATGGACTATAATGAGGAGGTTCTATACACTCTTAGTTCTCTGAATAACCTGCAAACCTATAGGAGCAGGTAAAAAAAGACTATAGGTTCTAGAGGTTTTATATCATCATGTCATCAACAGGTTCTTCAAACTATGTTCTACAGGATTCTACAGACTCTGTTTCTTCTCCTACTGACCTTAAGCGTGAAGGTTTTATACCGTGACACTAGAACCTGAAACTTACAGGTTTTATGGACGATAACGAGCAGGTTCTGTACACTCCTGGCTCACTTTATAATGTGTAGACCTGTAGAACCAGGGAACACAGACACTGAAAAGGTTCTACAGACTATAGGTTCAATAGCTTTTACAGATTCTATGTTCTACAGCAATGGTTCCTTTGCCTGGTGGATATTTGGATCCATTATTCTACCATTTTTATTCTAAACGTTTCATTCTACTGGTTTCATTCTACAGTGTGTCCTCAGATTCTTCTGGTCTTCCAGTCTCTGTAGACTCTGTGGTTCTGTGTGGTTTTCTTTTGTGTATGTCAGGGGTTTGTTGGGTTTTGGGTTTTTTATATTTTGACTGAACAATCGTCACTTTGTGTTGTAGTTATTTATGCTCTTCTTCTTTGGTTTACATTTAAGTTGCAGCTCGCGGGTGGCGCTGCCCGGAGCTCAGAATGATGTCACTAAATTTGGTCCTACAGTGTGACTGGAAAACACTGAATGGAACAAAAACGCTTTTAACTTTTCTTCTTGTACGGAAGGAAAAACCCTCATGACAAAGTCAGAAACAAGTTTCCACCATCAGACTTTTACTGTTTCCCTTCATTCATCATCAATTGTTCTACCTGTTTTGACTTCCAGACTTTTGGATTTATGCTGTTTTGGTCGACAGGAGGGAAAGATTACAGTCGTGTTCATAATAAAGACGTGTGTCATCTCCTCCTCAGAGAGCCTGCACATGATGGCTCTGTGTTTAAGATGTATATTTCTATCTGTTTACATAAACGAGTTGAAACTCACCGTCTCTCAGAGTGTTTATCTCTCCGCACAGCGAGGGCTGTTGGCTAATCGAGTCAGCAGACGAGCACATCTCCTATAATCTGCAGGAGACGAAAACAACACAGCATGATTATCTGTGGTTAAATAAAAAAACATGCTCTATGTTCTAAAAACAGACAGAATCAACAGCAGCAGGGTCATGAGGCCCAGAGTGTGTTTAGCCTAGCTTAGCACAAAGACAGGACGCAGGAGGAAAGGGCTAGCCTCGAGCCTCGAGCACTGTTGTCTGATTTGGTGATAAACGTTATAAAAAGGATCATGTGAAGTCCTTGAATGAAATCGCTGGTTTCCCTCCTCTCTTTATCTGTCATCCTCAAAACATGTCCCATCTGGCTCGTTGTGGCAGGAAACGCACAGATGGATTAAATTAAAAATAATAATCATCATTCTGTTCCAGTGATGCAGCAGTATGATGTTTACAACCTGCAAAAAAGCTCCTTACAAACTGAAATTCACTCCACATTTTTCTACCACCTGTTGGAAATGTGTCAGATAGTTCATTGAAAATGTATTTTGTGTTTTGCACTTTTAAAATGAGACGAGCAAAAAAAGGAGCTATTAACTATTTAACCACTAAGAGTCGAGGTGGAGAGACCGCCGCATGATGTTTTATCTTCCATACAGACGGCCATGAGTTTGAGATGACAGTGGTATTAAAACTTTCTGTGTAGTTTCTTTCTTTCTTTAAAGTTTATCATATTTCTGAGAAGCTAAAGGTGCTAAAAAAAAACATGCGGTTCACACCTAAATCTACAAAAAAGTCTCTTGGTACCTTGAATTTGGATCCTTCGCCATGAAACAGTAATTAAGTCTCTTGGTGACATGGCCTTAACCCAACAGGAAGCAGGTCATTTTGAATTGAGTGCTCATGTTTTTCCTACTACAGCTTTAACCTCATTGATCAGGAAAAGTTGACTTTTTGTTGGTGTGGCCGGGTGGTGCGGTGAATCTGGATCTATCGCCATGAAACAGGAAGTTGTTGTAACTGACAAACACATGATTGATAAAAGTCTCGGCCATGTCTCTTGGTAACATGGCGTAAACCCAATGGGAAGTTGGCCATTTTGAATTAAGTGCTCATGCTTTGCGTTGCTCCTTGGCGTGGCCGGGTGGTGCGGTGAATTTGGATCTTTGCCATTAAACCGGAAGTTGTTGTAATTTGCATGAATATGTTTGAATTTGTGCCGAACTTTTGATGTTTGATAAAGGCCCCGCCCCGAAGACATCAAAATGTAAATATTCTGTTTTAGTCACAGCGCCACCTGCTGGGACAAGGAAATAACATGTAATATGTTCTGATCCTGGTTTGACCAGATCCACCTCAGATTTGGTAAAAAAAAAAAAAGAGTTTCAACCTTGATGATGCTTCACTGTGAAAGTTTTGAGGTTTTGTTGAATGGCATGACGACGTAGGCACGGCGAGGTTTGAGGTTTCGCCATGGAACAGGAAGTTGGAAGTCCTATCTTTAGTCTTATGATCTTGATAATGCTTCATCATGGAGATTGTGAGTTTTGGGGTAACGACGTTGCCATGGCGACATGCTATTCACCATGAAACACGAAGTTGTTGGAGGGGGTGGGGACACTCGAAAACTCAGGAAACTTGCACAAACAAAATGCTCTAGTAACCGTTGACTCTAGTAAAGGATCTGATGTGAGTACAAAGGTGAAGTAAATGTACTCAGTTACTCTACAAACATCAGACAATAAACTGTTTCTGTAAACAACCACAGGACAAGTTTGAACCTCCACATCTTCTGTAACTCTCACCTACAATAGGAAAACCTGCTGCTGCACGCACACACACACACACACACACACACACACAAAGCAGTTATATCACTGGTCGCCGGTTCGATTCCCCTCAGTGTTACTGTGTCGTGTCGCTGCAGGAGTTTCTTTGAGATCAAAAACAGGATAAGACTTGTTTTAACCCACACACACACACACACACAGTATGTACATACACACACACATACACACATTTTTGTCCACACATACGCTCACTCTCTCCAAAATAAACACAGTGTGACATGCATGATTTGAGATCATAAGAGCTGCTGTTGTTCTGACATGATTACACTGATAACACTGTGTGTGCGTGTGCGTGTGTGTGCGTGTGTGTGTGTGTGTGTACTCACAGGCAGGTATTGTGCAGTCTCTGGTGTTGTGGTACAGTCTGAGGAAATGTTTTCTGCACTTCGGGTTGAAGTAAAGAGGACCTGAGGACAGAGTGACCCACGTTAGAATACTGGACTCTGATTGGACAGAGCGGCTGTGACAGAGCAGCTCATTGGAGCTTTAAAGGTGGAAATTGTAGAATATGGTCAGAAGTCGAAGGTAACTTAAAAAACGTAGGAGGAGAGGAGGAGGCAGAGTCGGGTACCTGTCAGGTGTATGATGAACGTCTCCTTGTGTCGAGGATCTCTGTGGTGACCCACTGGAAGAAGAACAGACGTAGTGTTAATAGCAGCAGGAGGATCGTAATATTTAACACTTTTCTAACTGAGGTCACATGACAACAGATCCATCTCCATCACAACTGAGCAAGCTGATGGAGTCAGGGTCGTTCTGTCAGAGTCCTCTAAGCTCAGGAAGGATCTCTGATTTTGTCATTTTGAGTCTGTTTTTATTCACATCTAGTCCGTCTCCATTAAGCATTAGCTGATTTATCTGTTAGCACTTCCTGTTTGCAGTGTACTCGTGGATATACAGATAGCTGTCACTGAGTTCTGCAGTCTTAAGGTTGGTGCAGTAGCCAGCGAGCCTCAGGTTCACTGTGTGTCTCTTGGTTTTTGGGACTTGTTGTCTTATAATCCAGCCCTCCCTGATCAGGACATCTTCCTCTGGACCAAACAGGTGAAAGCTGAAGACTCTGTGATGGTTTGGCATCAGCTGACTGCACTAATGGACCCAACTGTAAATGTTCTGATGAGTTAAAGTGGACTGATCCAAACAACAAAAGGTCCTCCAGTAAAATGGGCTTCTAGAGACGGAGCGCTGCAGCATTTCTGCACTTAAATTAACCAGTTATGTTAGTTTGGTTCATGAAACGAAATATGGTTATTTTTCATAGTTTGACCTTTTAAACCGTCTCGAATGTTCTGTTGGTCGAACAAAACGAGATCCTGATGTTTAAAAAGAGCCGAGGCGACTGCAACAAGTAAATGTCGTGGAGTGGAAGAGTAAAGTTACACAAAGAACTGGTTCCACTGATGGAATGTAACTAAGTATATTTACTCAAGTACCATACAATATTAAGATACTTGTACTTTACATCTTTTTGATTACTTTAGTTACTTTACAGATTTGGATTATTAAAAGTCAAAATGATGACGTTTTACTGTAATCTATTACATTCCTATGATTACTGGATGTGACTCTTCATTCATTCATCAGTTTGACTCGTTGCCACACAGCTGCAGCACCACCAGTAATACCAGTAGCAGTAGCAGCACCAGCAGCAGCACCAGTACCAGTGCAAGTAGCAGTACCAGCACCAGTAACAGCAGCAGCACCAGTACCAGTGCAAGTAGCAGTACCAGCACCAGTAACAGCACTAGTAACAGCACTAGTAAAAGTTGAAATACCAGTAGCAGCACCTGTACCAGCACTAGTAACAGCACCAGTACAAGTAGTAACACTAGTACCAGCACCAGTAGCAGCACCAGTACAAGCAGTAATACCAGTAGCAGCACCAGCAGCAGAACCAGTACCAGTGCAAGTAGCAGTACCAGCACCAGTACCAGTACCAGCAGCAGCACCAGTACCAGTACAGGTAGCAGTACCAGCACCAGTAACAGCACTAGTAACAGCACTAGTAAAAGTTGAAATACCAGTAGCAGCACCTGTACCAGCACTAGTAACAGCACCAGTAACAGCACCAGTACAAGTAGTAACACTAGTACCAGCACCAGTAGCAGCACCAGTACAAGCAGTAATACCAGTGGCAGCACCAGTAACAGCACCAGTACAAGTAGTAACACTAGTACCAGCACCAGTAGCAGCACCAGTACAAGCAGTAATACCAGTAGCAGCACCAGTACAAGCAGTAATACCAGTGGCAGCACCAGTAACAGCACCAGTACAAGTAGTAACACTAGTACCAGCACCAGTAGCAGCACCAGTGCAAGCAGTAATACCAGTAGCAGCACCAGTACAAGCAGTAATACCAGTAGCAGCACCACTAGCAGCAGGAGTTCAAGTACTGACCCTGCCCTGGTGTTCTGACTCCGCTCAGGTCCACTGGCTCCGTCCTGGACCTTGGGTACCGGCCGACCTGCTCCAGCATGCTGCGGCCGTCCAGGGTGGCGGAGCTTCGGAGCAGCGCCGCTGTGGTGCAGCGTCCCGCGGCCAGCAGCAGGAGGAGGAGCGCTGAAAGGACCGGGAGCCGCGGGAGCAGCATGATGCGGACCTGAAGGAAGACGTGGACACGGGACAGAACTGAACACTCCAGTAATCCATCAGCTGAGTGATTAAGTGATCGATCGGGCCGCAGCTTCCTTCAAAATAGAATGAAGCAGATTTATATCAGTCTGTTTGGGTCTAATTGGATCCTCTTCTTCTTGACCAGAACACATTTCACAGTGTTTAATGAGAAACTGATTTTAAATTGATCTGGAAAATATGAAGCCATAAAACAAAATATCAAACAGGCTCTTCTTTGTGTGTCCAGACCTGACGATGGGACTCAATTCAGAAGTCCACTTGAAATTCCTTCAATTTAGGGTCAGACTGGAAGTTTAACATGGAAGAAGTTCTGTTAGATTTAATCTGGACGTTTTAATTCAAGAATCAAACTTTGTTTTTATCAAATAATTTGAATACTTTAATAAAACTGGTATTAAACTTTATTTTAATAAAACTGGTATTAAACTTTATTTTAATAAACTCGTATTAAACTTAATTTTAATGAAACTGGTATTAAACTTTATTTTAATAAAACTGGTATTAAACTTTATTTTAATAAACTCGTATTAAACTTTATTTTAATAAACTCGTATTAAACTTTATTTTAATAAACTCGTATTAAACTTTATTTTAATAAAACTGGTATTAAACTTTATTTTAATAAAACTGGTATTAAACTTTATTTTAATAAACTCGTATTAAACTTTATTTTAACAAAACTGGTATTAAACTTTATTTTAATAAACTCGTATTAAACTTTATCTTAATAAAACTCGTGTTAAACTTTATTTTAATAAAACTGGTATTAAACTTTATTTTAATAAACTCGTATTAAACTTTATTTTAATAAACTCGTATTAAACTTTATTTTAATAAACTCGTATTAAACTTTATTTTAATAAAACTGGTATTAAACTTTATTTTAATAAAACTGGTATTAAACTTTATTTTAATAAAACTGGTATTAAACTTTATTTTAATAAAACTGGTATTAAACTTTATTTTAATAAAACTGGTATTAAACTTTATTTTAATAAAACTCGTATTAAACTTTATTTTAATAAACTCGTATTAAACTTTATTTTAATAAAACTGGTATTAAACTTTATTTTAATAAAACTGGTATTAAACTTTATTTTAATAAAACTGGTATTAAACTTTATTTTAATAAAACTGGTATTAAACTTTATTTTAATAAAACTCGTATTAAATTTTATTTTAATAAAACTGGTATTAAACTTTATTTTAATAAAACTCGTATTAAACTTTATTTTAATAAACTCGTGTTAAACTTTCGGACCCACCTCTCTCCTCCTCTCTGCGGCTCGCTGCGCTCCGCTCCCCGGCCCTCCGCTCTCTGACCCCGGCCTCTGCCTCCCGCTCGTCCCGGAGCTGAGTCCTTCTGGTCTGTGGTTCGTGTCTCTGCTGCAGGTTTATTATCCCGGGTTGTTGTCGGTCTGAGCCGCGTGCTGCCGGGCGCCGGGGCCCGGTAGCATCTTAGACCGGCTCGGATCACTGGTGGAGCGCGAGGAGCTGCTGGAGCTCCTTCATCATCATCATCAGCTTCCCGCAGCAGCTGTCAGGGTGCGGGACGGGTTCATGCTCCAGTCCGGGAGAAACGGTCCGAGCCCAGCCGCGTCTGGTCCTATTGATCCGGCTGATCAGGTGTGTGTGAGCGCGCTCCTCCTCCTCTCTGACAGATCACGGAAATACGCGAGGAGGAGGAGGAGGAGGAGGAGGAGCGCGTGCATGTGCATGCGGGCAGCTGACGTGCACACACGCAGACACACACAGGCAGTCTGACAGGTGAGAGTCGGTCTGCAGCTTCAGCGGTGCAGCACCTCCTCTCAGCGGACACACGCTGAACACTTCTTCTACTGCTGTGATCCATGTAGCCTCACCTGTGTTTCCACCGTCAGTCCTGAGGAGTTGATGTGTTTTACAGCGTGTCCATGGTCTTTCTAAGTGTGTTGCACCATTTGAATTATCCTGCGTTAAAATATTACATGTTGTCATTTCATTTGAATCTGTTGGCTGTTTGTAATTGCAACAGTCTTTGTATTGATTCAAGTGGTCGTATTATTACTCAGGCCGTGTTATGTTGCTGTGTTAATGAAGACTTGTCAAACGTTACTGTTTGCTGTGTGTGTGCATTTTGTTCAGCATTGGTGGTTAACTTTTAAATTTACTTCACATTCATGAAGCAGGGAGGACACCACAGTGTTTTCTAGTTGAATTTCTTTTTAATTCAGCAGTCCTCGTGTCTTTGCTTGGATCCTGGAATAGAGAGAGCAAAAGCAACAGATATTCAAACACAGTATTGCAGTTATGGTTACTGTGGGCACTGAAATACTCACTTCTCTTTCTAGTTTCTGGATTTCCAGGTCCAGTTTCCTGAGTGTCCGGCGTTTAATCTCAATTTTTTATTGTTTTATCTTAACGTCTGCCAGCTCGTCTGTCTCTCCAGGTGCTTTGCGTAAAGTCTTCTGACAGTTTGTGAAGTCTGTAAAAGAAATGTCAGTTAGCGCAGCAGGATTTGTGCATAATGTCGACTTACTTTAGCCAATACTCACCTTTATTTAACTGGAGAGCAGCTCCTCTGCTGGGTCATATCCTGGCTCGGTGGGCCGCCCCCTGTGCCGGTTCTGTGGGCTTTTTTAAACTGCTACAATCATACAGACACTCAACATGTCAGCAGAGACCTGATCTGTTCACTCACTGTTCACTGTTATCTACTTTAAAGTCACTGACCAGCCTGCAAAATGTTCTTGTTTGATTTTAACGTGCTGCAGGTCCTTTTATGTCCAGACAGGTTTGTTCTTTATGAAGGACAGAAAGATAAAACAGATAAAAACTAACATGAGAAAATCAGATTCAGTGACACACATGTGGATAATTGTTTGCACTTCATCGTACTCTACATTTCCTGAGTAACATGCACCTCTACTCGCCACATTTAAAGCAAAGTGCACACAGCTGATTGGACCTGAACAGTGACTCCTTTAGTCCTTTAATTGCAGCCTGATCATGACAGTTCCAGTGGAGCTGTTTATTAATGGTACAGTTTTGGACTGTACGCATGAAGCCGGTCCGCTGTTGTCTGCCAGGCTTTCTCTCTCTCTTTAATTATCATTATTGCCTTTTTTCTGATGATGTCTTTCACCTCTTCAAGTCCATCAGGAGCTGTTGTTCAGAGCCGTGAAATACGAAGCGCGACTCTTATCCATGTTCCCATCTGATCCTGTGAGCGACCCGAGGTCTATTTAAGTTTGAACAGCACTTATCCCGACTGTCTACACCTGGACTGTCTACACCTGGACTGTCTGCACCTGGACTGTCTGCACCCGGACTGTCTACACCTGGACTGCCTACACCTGGACTGTCTACACCTGGACTATCTACACCTGGACTGTCTACACCTGGACTGTCTGCACCCGGACTGTCTACACCTGGACTGTCTACACCTGGACTGCCTACACCTGGACTGTCTACACCTGGACTGTCTGCACCCGGACTGTCTACACCTGGACTGTCTGCACCTGGACTGTCTACACCTGGACTGTCTGCACCTGGCTGGACACAGCCGCGCCTTTTCATCCTGGCTCGGCAAACGTGCAGCCAATGAAGCCAGGATGCACCGAGCAGACGAGGTCAAGCCGCGCTTGATCAGTTATCCTGATTTCTTTATTCTACTTTTGTGCAATACTCCTCGGGTACAGACAGAACAACACAGAACAACAACACAGAACAACACACAACAACAACACAGAACAACACACAACAACAACACAGAACACCACAGAACAACGGGTGACTGTGGCTTAGGGGTGGAGCCAGCGTCTTGTTATCAGAAGGTTGCTGGTTTGATTCCCCCGGTCTGTTGAAGTGTCATTGAGCAAGATGCTGCCGGCACGTGCTAGCAAAGATCTTTACAACAGCAGGTGATGGTGTCGTACTGCTTTTGTCAACAGGGGGCGCTAGAATCAACAAAAAGTTCCTCGTAGTCACGTTAAAAGTAAAACAATGGGGTTTGTGTTATTTATTGCGACTTGGAATGGGTTCCTTGGGGTTTTAAGGAGGTTCTTGGGGTTCTTCAAGTGTTCATCCGAAGCTGTTGAAGTTGTCCATGCACAAGATGTCCAGAGGTCCGATTGGAAGGACGTTTGTGTGTTTTCTGGGGTTAGCAGTGTTTGATTGAGACACTGAATGGGTCCTTGGCCTTTTAAGGGGTTCTAGTTCTCGTAGAGTTTTTACAGGTCCGAGCTCCTTGAAAAGTTCAGCACAAACTGTTGAACTAGTCCAGGCATCCATGAACAGGTTGTGAGGCTCCTTGGGGTTCCTAAAGAGTTTCTACAAGTTTGAGCCCCTTGAGAAATTCACCAGAAGCTGTTGAAGTGGTCAAGGCATCTGTGATGAGGTCCAGAGGCCAGATCAGAGGGAGGTTTGTGTTGTCTTTAAGGATTTATTGCGACTTGGAATGGGTTCCTTGGTGGTACAGAAGGTGCTGGATGTCCAAGAAAGATGGTCCGTGAGTTCCTGGGAACATCAGGGGACTTTAGGGTATTCAGGGGTTTGGGAACCTCTCTTAAGATTCCAGAGACCCTCATTTGGAGAGTTTCACGGACTTCAGGAGGATTTGTGGGTCTACAAAGTGCCGTGTGAGAGGTACCAGAGGTCTTTGAGAGTCTTTAGTCTTGAACAAAAACACAAGTCAACAGGCCGAGAAAATGTTTTCATAACGACTTCAAACAGGATGGAAGAACACAAGACGACGACACCCGACAAAAACACATCAGCGATGCCTTAAATAAACTTTAACACACGACGAGATAACACATCGCAACACAGACGGTACAACAACACAAGAAGATAACACTCAACTGCAAGAACTGAACACTTGAGTGATGAGGACTGGGACGCAGCCAAACTGTCACACACACACACCACACACACACACACACACACACACACACACACACACACACACACCTCTTCCTGTTGATGTGAATGGCCGTCTGTTCTCACAGTCCCACCCTTATTTGTTCATCTGCTCTATCAGATATCAAATCACTCTCACTCTGCTCAGATGTGTGTGTGTGTGTGTGTGTGTGTGTGTGTGTGTGTGTGTGTGTGTGTGTGTGTGTGTGGTTAATGTAAACACATTTGCACATTAGTGTTTAATAGTGGTGATTTACAGAGGGTCAGGATTTACCAGGAATGTACGTCTATGTATGTATCAGTATAAACATCGTGTGCGTTGGTGCTGTTAAACCTGTATTTATTCAGGGTTTAAGGTTTGCAGAGGAATGACGCCCTGAATGTCAGAGTGGAGGCTGTTTATTCATGCAGGTCAGTACATTATCTTTTCTCACGGCCATTAACTCCAGTCTCACATCCAGGCCTGTACCGCCGCACTGTTGCATTTACTACATGCCCGGGTTTGGAACATCTCCAAGAACCTCTGGCACCTCCCCCGAGGGCCCATTAAATGTCCTTAAGAACATTTTAAACCTTTTTAATCTCGCCAGCTCTGACATCTCCTCAGGGACCTCTGGACCCTCCTCAAATGGCCCAAAACATTTTTAGAAACGATGCCTCAAGAACCTCCCCGAGGATCACTTTAAGGCCACCCAGAACCTGATAGCTCATTGAAATGTCTGTATGGAGCCAGGGATCCTTATCAAGAACCTCTAAAACATCATCCCCTCTGGATCCCCTACAAAAACATCTAAAACTAATTCAAGGGACCTTTCCTCGACCTCTGGAACCTCCTTACAGGCCCACTAGAACTTGGAGAACCACTGAAATGTTAAATGTGAAAACCTGAACCATGAACCTACATCTATTCTTATAAAATAAGAAGTACTTAAAAATCTCTGGAACATTCTTGGTTAGGGTTATAAACTTTGCCTTCACAAGAACCTGAGGAACCTCTTTTAAGGGCCTTTGGAAACCGTAGGAATGGCTGAAGAACCTACTCGTGAGCCACGGAGTTCAGCTGAGATTCTCTGGAACCTACTTCAGCAAGTAGCAACCTTGAAAGAACCTCCTGACTCACCCAAAGACCCAATGAACCACATTGGACTTTCTTGGTTCTTCCTTAAGCCTCTAAACATCACTATCGAACCATGGGAACCTCCAAACTGTCTTCCAGGGAACCTAATCATGAGCAGGGAACATTTTTCAACACCTCTGGTCCTCTACAACAACCACTAAATCTATCTTGAGGGAACTTTCTGCAACCTCTGGAGCTTTTTTAAATGCCCACTAGAACTTGGAGAACCTAGAATCTCTGGACCCAACCCGTGTATCCCTGGAACTTCCTTACTTTCTTAAAGACCCTGAAAATCCCCTGAAAGACATCTGGAGCTTTCAGAAGAACCTGAAGCACCTCTTTTAAGGTCCTGTAGAAGGACTGACTTGTCTTTAAAGAACCGAACTGGAATCAAACTTTCTTGGTTCTTCTTGTAACCCTCTAAACATCATTATGGAAACTTGAGAACCACAGAAATGTATTTCAAGATCCAGGGAACCTTTTTCAGCACCAGTGGAACCTCTTCAAGAACCTCTTTTTTCTTTTTCTTTTTAATTTTCTTTTTATTTCACAATAATTCAGCACAAAAGACGACAAAAATATCTATGTTGATACAATATCAGTGACAGAGCGACTGTACAGTTGTTTTGTGCCCACATCGCTACCCTCCCTGAAAAAGAAAAAAAAAACAGAATACAAACACATCAGGAGAAAATGAAAATAAATGCATAAAAAAGCAGCAACATTTTTTTAAAATTTATTTGCACATATATGTACATGCATGCCCATACATACACACATGCATGCCCATAGGCCCTACATGTACACATACCTATACATCCCCATATATACAGGCTACGTACATATTTACATACACATAGTGTACATTTTATGTTAAGGTCTACCGTAAGACACAGACTCGCTGTAAACTAAGCTAATCATTAGTCCCCTTTAGAACATTTCTCCAAACTTGAAAGTAATGGAAACCAAAATTAAGTTGAATTAAGTGTTAACTAAATTCAAGAACCTCTTAAACTCTCTCAAACAGTCTGAGGCTGCAATGTTTGTAAAATAGTGTTTTTTGTTTCAGCTGTACTTGACTAACCTCCCGGGTAGTTTTTCTCAACTGTGCCGGTCACACATACATCAACGCCACCGCCCGATTTCACAGCACGGCTAACATTTAACTGTTGACAGCAGAGAGAACAGCCGTGACAATTTAATGAGTCTGTGGAAGAACCAGCGTGGAGCTTATTGCTTCAGGAAGTATGTGATAACATACTCAGATCATTGACAGAAAAAAAGCAACACCACAAAGTTAGAAATACTCCACAGAAGTACTGAAGTATTACCAGCAAAATGTACTTAAAGTATCCAAAGTAAAAGTACTCCTCACACAGAATGACATGTTATTACTAAAACACCCATTTTTTAGGACTTCAGGGGCTCTTTGGTAGTTTTATTGCTCGACAATATACAACTTTATTATTCTTATTGACAACGGACGATTTGAGAGGAAGCGATTTCCTGGTTATCGGAATCAATTTTTTTCACGGACGGACGATGATAACTTGCAATCTGAAGTATAAAGTAGCAGAAAATGGAAATACTCAAGTACAAGTACCTCAGAGTTTTACTTACAGTAAGTCCAGTACTTGAGTAAATGTACTTAGTTACATCACATCCCTGCTAATAAATATGTATTTATAGGCTATTTTGTATGTACCAGTGGTTTTGTTTTAATGTTAAATACTTAACAACACAACATTTTATGTGCTAATCAAACAGGTTGGTTGGTTTGTTGTCTCAAAAACCACCACAGAAGAAGTTTTAAATACTTTACCAGGTGTTTAAAGGTCTGTGGACACATTCATCAACACGAGAAGAGGTCAGGAAACTTTACAGGTGTGTAGTCCAGATCTCATTTTGATCTGTCACAAAGTGCCTGTAGTTTGTGTGTGGGATGAAGTGTAGTGAAGTAAAGTACAGTACTTGAGTAAATGTACTCTCCTCTTTGGAGCGAGGTCACAGAGTAAAGCAGATGAAAACACCGTGCGAGCGCTGCGGCTTCCTTGTGATGAAAGATGGAAGAAAAACCAAACACACTCAGTGAAAGCGTTCCGTTCTGCCAGGTTCACTTAGTGTTTCCACACACACACACACACACACACACACACACCGTGAGCAAACTGTTACCGTGACGACAGAAAATCACACACACATCCACACAGCATTTGCACGAAGTCTTAACCACTTATGACTGAAAAGCCAAGAACAACACCAGGTGTGTGCAGGTGTGATCACTGCGTCCTCCATCTTTGTTTCATCCGTGACATAAAATCCTTTTTTATGAACTTTAAAACCTCTTCCAGACGAGGAGCGAGAGAAGAAAGAAAACAAGGCCGTTGATGTTTTTGGCTCGACGATCAGAAAATGAAAACCTCTGAGAATTCATAATGACACAGATTAAACACAGACGGATGGGGGTCAAAGGTCAGACGGGGTCGTGGTAAACTATGTGTTCATGAAGTCTTGATGGATAACCCTCTGGATCGTTCTGTTCTGTTCAGCTTCAACACCAAACCACGACACTGAGCAGCTGCCCGGCAGCCACACGTGTCCTGGTTTCAGTCCTCCACCGGGCTGACAGAAAAACACTCCACATAAATAAAACGTCTCATGTTTGGAGGCAAAAACTTCATATCAATAACAACCATTTGGTATTCTGTTTTCCCTCCAGGACAGACACGCTGCTGCATCATCACGACAATACAGATATTTGTCTGACTGCTTCATCTGACCTCTTCCACCCAAAAACACACATACGCACCGCCGGCAGTCTGAGGAACAAACGCTGCGTTTGTTCTCCCAGATATCTCACTGAGGACAGTGTGATGGGGCTTTTAGACAAAACTTCTGAGCAAATTAAAAACTAATCTGAGCGCCAATCAATCTGATTCAACAACAACGTAGTGGGTGGATGTAGCACGTGAGATAAGAATGTCTGGAATCTCCCTCACAAGCCCTGACACCTGTGGAACTGAACCGAGAACCCTAAAAACTCATCAAGAACCCTTCAAACCCCCTCAAGAACCTCCTCATGGACCCCTTGAGCCTGATCAAGAACGGTTGGACCATCCCAAGAACCCCCAAAGCTTCCTAATGAATCCTATACAGTTCTCAAGAGATCACGAAACATGCTCAGACCCTAGGAACTCCTGGTCAACACCTCAAGGAGTTCTTCATCCCCAAGAACTTCTGCAACCTCCAAACAACCTTTAAAGCATCACAAAGAACCTCTTAAACCTTAAGTTGAGATAAAATCAACCCCAATAACCACATAAACATCTTCAAGGGCCACTTAAATCTTCTCAAGAACATTTTCGCCTTCTTAAACATTTCCGAAACCTCATGAAGATCCTGTAGAACCTTGTCAGAACCTCTGAAACATCATGAATTTCAAGGACCTAACAAAAGACTTATTAAACCTCATCAAGAACCCTAACATCTGATCAAAAACACCCAGGACACTCTTAAGAACCTCTTTAATCATGTTAAAGTGTATTGGAGGGAACTACAAACCCTTTAGACCTCATCAAAACCTCTGTAACACCCTCAAGAACTAGTTAAAACTCAATGATACCAGAAATATTTTCAAGAACCCATTAAATATTCTCAAACACCCCATCAAGAACCTCTGGAACCCCCTTGTAACCTTTGAAACATGTCTACAAATGTCTGGAACCTGTTCAATATCTTTAGAGAGGATAAAAAGTTTGTTAAGGACCAATGAAATCTGTACAAGAACCCTTTAAATCTCCTCAAACACTTCTGGCACCTTATCCAGAACCTCTGGAACCCCCTTGTAGCATTTGTAACATGGCTGTTAACATCTAGAACCACCTCAAGAACTTAATAAACTTTTTTTATCCTGCTATCCTACGTGAGGACCAATGAAATCTGCACAAGAACCTCTGGGAGCGTCTTGGAACCATGTAAACATTTTCATGAACTTCCAGAACCTCCTCAAGAACTTCAAGTACTCTCTTAAATCAATGTTAAAGTTTATTAAGGAGCACTAAAATCTGCACAGGAACCCTCAAACACTTCAGGCACCTCAGCATCTTCTACACGAACCCCACCAATGTCTGAGGCTACCTCTGTATCTATACACTCCTTTAAGAACTCTTGCAGAACCCTAAAGAACCTCTTACACTGTTCGGGAATCCAGAAATCTGAAATCAAGAACCCTTGAGGTCTCTGGGATTTCCTCTAAGTCATGCATGCAAAACAAAACACAGTCAAGAACTGAAACTGTAAAGAAGAGGCAGCACCTGACAGACCAAGTTTAGGGACTAGAAACAGTGACGTGGTTGATCCACAGCACCACTCAGTGGTCAGGGGTATAAATGGCGTCCTGGTGCACGGTGCACTTGAGGAGCAGCTGAAGCTGATGTGCTCCAAACACTGAAGCTTGTTCTCTTCAGACTCTCCAATCACAGCAGGTGTTTAAACCTCGAGTGCTGACAGAAAACTCCTGTGTGACCTTCAGTGATCAGGGTTTCATTACTGTTGGAGCAGCTGAAACTTAAACTGCATGAAGCTGACTTCAGCTTGTCACCATCATTGGTCCAGTTTAACCTTTTTGTTTACATTTACATCGGTCTATTTGACGGGTAAGAAACAGGTTTGTTGGCTCTGACTATTTTCTAGACTAACGTCTTTTCAAATCAGTTTGGGATTTCAGGGGTTTGGTTGTGTTTTACCTTTTCAAACAAAGTCCCCAGCTACTTCAGCTGTTGACGAGAATGCTGCAGCACTGAAACTTTACGTAAGCCTTTAAGAAGGCTCACGAGCGTCTCTTCTTCCTGAGGAGACTAAAGAAGGTCCATCTGTCTCCTCAGATTCTGGTGAACTTCTACCGCTGCACCATCGAGAGCATCCTTACCAACTGTGTCACAGTATGGTATGGCCTCTGCTCAGCCTCTGACCGGAAAGCACTGCAGAGGGCGGTGAAAACTGCCCACCGCATCACCGGTTCCTCACTCCCCTCCATCGAGGCTCTCCAGAGCAAGCTACTATTGACTATTTTACACTTCATCTATACCCCACCATGAGTACTGCCAATAACACTTATTTACTGTGCAAACTGTATCTTCATTTAGTACTGCCAGTAATATTTATACACTGTACATACTGTACCTAAACCTACGTACACCCTATTTATTTATACACTGTACATACTCTGCACTTTACTGCTTTTTGCACTTCTGGTTAGACGCCAACTGCATTTCGTTGTCTCTGTGCTTGTACTGTGCACAATGACAATAAAGTTGACTCTTATCTGATCTAATCTAATCTAATCTAATCTTACGGTGTTCGTAGAGAATGACCCAGTTTTTGTTTTTGTGTGAACAGCTCCTTTGACTGTGAGAGGGGACTGACTCTACCTTGTATTTTCACTCGTCATCGTGGCTCCTTTGCTTTCGTACTTTTAAATCATCTGACCGACTTGTCCTGAGGCGTTCACCCACTTAAAGATCAATCGTATCAATGAGAGATTTATTAAATTCTTAAAGGTTAACAGCTTAACAAATGGTACTTTTTCTGATACGATATTGTAAGAGCTTCTTTGTGTGAAGACCTCCCAGGTTTCCTTGCTGATTTGGCGACCTGGCTTCTGACGATACAGTCCTTACCTTCCTTTAATCAGTAAGTCAAACACAGTTTCATCTTCTTCATGTTCACAACCATTTCAAATTAAAGACACAATAAATAAATAAATGACGGTTTGTCCTTTATTGCTTTCATGTCACATACAACTTTCTGTATTCACGTTTCCAGTCGTTCCATCTTTTCTCCACTCGTACAAAAACACCTTTTATTCAGTTTTCCGTTCTCTTCTTCACTTCTTTCTTATTTCCAGTTAATTTATAGTAGTTTTATGGTTAATAGAGTACCTCTTACATTCGCACAGAGAAGATAATTATGTTCCTAAGTTCAAGTCTCCACCATTAAACGTCACATAACCTGTCTGTTAATGTTGTCCTACTATCTGCTAATCCAAGGAAAACAGAACAGATTTGAGGGTCATCGACTCGTTCAGTCCGACTGAAGCTGAAGGAAACAACGCTACAGCAGAGAAGAAGAGGAGGAGTAGAAGAAGAAGAAGATGAAAAAGGAGAAGAGGAGAAGAAGAAGAAGAAGAAGAAGAAGAAGGAGAAGAAGAAGAAGAAGAAGGAGAAGAAGGAGAAGAAGAAGAAGAAGGAGAAGCAGCAGCAACAAGATGACAGGATGAAGAGGAAACAGGATTATTTACAGAACAGGACACACTACATCCCTTATCAATAGCAGTATCAATAACATAAAAACTTTTAAATAAAACACGTCAGCAGGAGCTTCCAGCTCAGCTTTAAAAAGTTTGAAATAATAAGAAAACAAGTTTGGAAAGAATGGCCGGTATTGATCAAAACCTGATCGATGTGAGGGACTGTTCAAAGACTATTGAGGGTCAGAGGTGGAGGGATTGGATTGGTATTTAATTTATTTGATTCCCCGATACTGTTACTTTACTTCTGTGTAGCTGTAGGCTGTACTTGACTTATCACAAACATGGTTTTCTGGGTGTTTATTCCTCCAGGTTGTGACGTTATTTACACCCAGAGTCAGGTGCAGAGCCGGACCCGGAGGAGTAAACACCCACAGTCACATGGGAAACAGACACACGTTCGTCAGTGTTTGTGGCATCATTGGCAATTGTAAACTTGGAGTATGCGTGATGATAGTGGAGCAACTTTATATTTAGAAAGACACAAACAAACGATGACAAAAACAACTGCTGACGACGTTTTACTGACAAATTATCCGAGAAGATTCTGTGCAGAGCCGTCACATCTCTGCCTCGTTCAGAGTACTGTCTGTAACTAAGCAACCGACCAGAGTAAACAATCTGCTTCCTGTTTACGGCAGCGTTTTCAGGTGTGTTGGATGGACAGAGATCGTTTCCCAAATGGTGCTACAACACAAGTCTGGACGGAGATATTGTTTTAAAATCAGGAGGCTTCAGATGACATCACCACATCATCTGTGACCAACAGCACGAAGTTAATAATGGTTCAGCCCACCTCCCCCACCTCAATCATATTTGGACAGTCCCAATCAGAACCGTTTGATTCAACACTGATCGCTTATTTAATGCCAACAGTAGAATAGTTTTGTCAAAGTTAGTTTATCTTACGACAGCTTAAACATTTTAAACTACTTTATTTTAACATTTACTCTGCGATCTCAAGCAAACAAACTTTTTATGACAAAATCTCAAAATTAAACTGATTCCATGACGATATATATGAATGTATGTTCAGTTTCTATGCAAGTGATAAAAAAAGAAAAGGAAAAGACAATTTACATTTAATAAGATTAACTGGAGGAAAAAGTTTCTTGCGGTCGTGAGGAGTGACTCCACACTGTCCTCTGCAGGCTCCTGTAGTTTTCTGACACGTCAGCGTGGCGACTAAAGACGCGTCTTTGATCAGAGTGAGCTTCAGTACATTCAGTTAAACAGTCCGATCCGGTTCAGTTTTTTTGAGGCAGTGCGACGCGTCCGTAAACCTGACGAGGTTTCAGAAGACGTCGTCGCAATCAGGGAAGAATCCGTCGACTTCCTGTCCGATCGATCGATTACGAGATCTCGACCGACCTCGGCCTCAGTTCTCCTTCGCTTCCTGGAGACTCAATAAAAACGTCATCGTCCTCCTCTTCTTTTTCTTCTTCCTCCTCCTCACTTTCTACTTCAAAGATGGCTGTCATGGGGGCAGCGTAGAGGCGGCAGCGAGCAGCAAAGCGGCGACTGGCGGAGCAGGGAGGAGTGAGGGCGCGAGGACGCATGGAGGGGGCGGAGAGGAAGAAGAAGGGATTGTGTGTCGGATCCCTTCGCCTCCAGCCAAACATCAAGGCGAAGTCCTGACTGCACAGAGACGTTGGAGACACCGGGACGTCCAGAGACAGGTGGGCGTTGACCTCACGTGTGTCGGAGGTGGGTTCAGGTGGCGTCGGCAGTGACATCACACTCTGGAGGTTGGGAAGAGCTCCAACGACACTAAGCCGCTCGACAGCTGAGATACGAGAAGACGAGTCAGAGCGACTCCCCTTCCTCAGCAGGAGAGCCTTGAAGCTCTCGCTTCTCGCCGATCTTCGACTTTTGACCTTTGACGTCAAGCTGGGTGGGGGGGCAGTGGGGGTGACAGGAGGGGAGGAAGAGGAGGAAGAGGAGGAGGAGGAGGAGGAGGAGTGATGTCTGTCGTCTTCTGAATCCCTTCTTCCAAGCATCTTCCTCTTAGACCTGAAGCAAACAGACAAAGATGAGTCACAAGAACATCTGAGGTCGGTCAAACTGCCTCTGAGCAAGGCACTTAAACCAGGGACGATAATCAATACTTTTGATTTTGAATACGATTGGATTTGTGTTGCGATTATTAAGTATCGTGATTCAATTTAACGATTGATTGTGACTTTATAAAACAAATACGTTTTAAATAAAATACTTTTCTTCTTTAAATGTTTCATGTTAAACATGTGAATGTTTGTTAAGACCATGTTGTTTCGGTCGTGATGCTAATGTCAGGTAACAAAACCAAAAACGTTAAAGAACAGTTCAACCAAAAAGCAAAATTCACTAATTCGTTGTTTTACAACCAAAAAATATTACTTTTTATGCTAACATTATTCTTCAGGCTACAATTACTTCATTCAGGAGGAGACGATGACTGAGCCTGACTTTATATCATCAGGAGGAGACGATGACTGAGCCTGACTTTATATCATCAGGAGGAGACGATGGCTGAGCCTGACTTTACATCATCAGGAGGAGACGATGGCTGAGCCTGACTTTATATCATCAGGAGGAGACGATGGCTGAGCCTGACTTTATATCATCAGGAGGAGACGATGACTGAGCCTGACTTTATATCATCAGGAGGAGACGATGACTGAGCCTGACTTTATATCATCAGGAGGAGACGATGACTGAGCCTGACTTTATATCATCAGGAGGAGACGATGGCTGAGCCTGACTTTATATCATCAGGAGGAGATGATGACTGAGCCTGACTTTATATCATCAGGAGGAGACGATGGCTGAGCCTGACTTTATATCATCAGGAGGAGATGATGACTGAGCCTGACTTTATATCATCAGGAGGAGATGATGGCTGAGCCTGACTTTATATCATCAGGAGACGATGGCTGAGCCTGACTTTATATCATCAGGAGGAGACGATGGCTGAGCCTGACTTTATATCATCAGGAGGAGACGATGACTGAGCCTGACTTTATATCATCAGGAGGAGACGATGGCTGAGCCTGACTTTATATCATCAGGAGGAGACGATGGCTGAGCCTGACTTTATATCATCAGGAGGAGACGATGGCTGAGCCTGACTTTATATCATCAGGAGGAGACGATGGCTGAGCCTGACTTTATATCATCAGGAGGAGATGATAACTGGATTGACTTTGTGGGTGAACTGTTCCTTTAAAGGTAATTCCCATGATGCACTAGTTATCTTTTCACACCATTGTGCTGTGGAGCTACTGACTGAGCACAGAAGGCAGGAAGGAAACAGGAAAGAAAACTAGAAGCACCCTCATTAGGGAACAAGGCCCGAGGACGCTTCAATAAGCTTTCTATTTGGGGAGCAAGGATGTAGGGAAGGGACAGTTACTACATATGAAGAATAACTGGATCTAGTGAAACCTAAACTCTACCTTTACCTGCAGCCAAGCCCCGCCTACCAGGGCCTTCACGCTGTGCCTTCCCATACTGCACTGCTCCACAGAGGCAGAGGGAGGAACCAAGCAGACACATGAGAACGAGGTCGATCTGTTGTCACAGTGACAGTGTTTGTTTGTGTGTTCATACCTGTGGATGACGGCGAATAAATCCTCCGTTGTTCGTGGTCGACCGGAGACAAACAGCTGATCAGCCGAAACACTTACGAACACATCAGCTGGACGGAGACACAAAGAGGAAATTGAGCTAAGATTGTACTTCTAGTCACACATAAATAAGAGCAAAATGGTGTCAGTTATTTTTGGGCAAGAGCAGAAATCTGAGCTCTTATTCAGCAAAACTAGATCACACATTGTATCTTATATAACAGCTGCAGGGATAAATCCTGCCCCAATTAAAGCACTGTGAGGCCCCTGTTATCAACAGGTGGTAAGCGCCAGTAACCAAATATCACCAGACTCCCTTAACAAATCATATGATTTTAAGAGAAAAATACTTGGAGTTGTACACTCAATTTATGAAAGAAGACAACATTTTACTGACGGTAAACATGTCAAATTTTACAAATAGTCTACTTCTTGGTTGCCTGTGGAGAAAGACACCAGACTCCCTTCAAAAATCACTCAATTTAGTTGTTTGAGTTGTTGAGTTAGGAGAAACATTATAAACTTGTCTTTGACAAATTCTTAATTATTTTGACCCTTCTTGTAAATTTGGCACGTTTTACATTAGTTAAGTACGTGTTTATTTACAGTGTGGGGAAGTCAGACCTGTTCACAATTGTCACTCGTCTGAGGTCTGACTTCCCCACAGTAATGTCAGGTGTGACTTGATGGACTGAGAGCTGAACACTTGTGATCAGATCACCCTAGAACGGATGTTAATACCTGGTCCGAACAGACTCTAATTGAGCAGATATGCATCTTCAGGAACTACAGAAAACCTTAATTTAGTAGAGACACAATAGTACAAGTACACAGGTGTGGTTCCAGGTACTGTTACTGACCCAAACAGAGCTGTATCCAGTGCCAAAGTCAGCTGTGTCCGGTATTACTCCCTCAGTGAGAAGAATATTATTTTATTCTGATGTACAGACCGGAGGGTTTTGAGCCTAATGCTGCGTTCCAGATAACTCACACTCAAAATTTTCAGTCCTCCAACTTGATAAAAGTAAAATGGAACGCCACTCAAAGTCAGATTCGTAGACGACAGTACAGTCAGCCATGTTTTTTCATATTGGTTTTGGTTTTGAAACCTCGAAAGTTTTGAAGTCAAAAATTGGAAATTTTAACACAGGATGTAGCGTAAAGATGTGTTCCCAAGGACCGCAAAGCAAGTTTTTGCACATCAAGATTACTTTCAAAGTTATTAAGGTGTTCACAAAGATAGTCGAGTGCAGATCCAGACCTTCTGGAGGAATAAACACTCAGATTCTGCTCTGATCTGGAGAGGTTTTAACTCCTGGCATTAAAAAGTGGATTTATCTTCACTCCTGTTTATCAGCCTGACTGCAGCAGTGATCTGTAGAGGTGACCTAGAGGTGACCGCCATTGTCGGGTGTTTCTGTTCTGTAATGTTGACTGCTGACTGGAGCTGGAGGGGAAATGTACTTTACAGCTAATAAATAGTAAAGTAATCTGGCTGTTTGGGGCGCATAAACAAATGATCCTGCTATCAAATTTACATGGGTCACTAAGAGGCAAAACTTTTGCTTCGCGACTACAGTAAACCAGACTTACCCTCCTGAGGTCCTCGGGCCTCTTTCACATTCTGCTTTCTCCTGTCAGCTCCCACCTGGCTCCTCTCTTCCTCTTCTTCCTCTGGTTCCTGTATCAGGAGGTCTGGCAGCGACAGCTCCCCCCGCAGGCTGTCAGTGGACAGCGCACTGCTGAGAGAGTACTTGCTCTGACCAATCAGAGTGCAGGAGCTTTCAGAGTCACTCGTGTCTTGATCACACACTTTGATCATCCTCACCCTCCCACTCATCTGCTTTGTTCTCTCTTTCACCACATCTCGTTCATCCCCGGATGAGGATGAAGATGATGACGATGATGACGACGATGACGAAGAGGGGGAGGGCTCCAATGTTGATGACATCATTGGCAGTTGCCTCCTCTTCCTCCTCTTCCTTGCTTTGTCTTTTTTCCTTGCGGTGGATGGCGTCATCATCATCGCCGTCCTCATCCTCTCTTCTAGCCTCTCCTTCTCGTCTTCCTCATCTTCAGCAAGTGATGACCTCATCATCCTCTTGTGAAACGTCCTCTCATCAAGTATTGACCCAGCATAACAGGGATCTGTTGCTCCAGGTTGGGTGCCCCTTTTCTTGGTTGAAGTAGCTCCAGAGTTACCAAAAGTGCTGCAAGTCTCCAAGGTTCCCCAAGTTCCTGAGGTACCGCAGTTCCCGAAAGTCATCATGGTCTCATCGATAGTCTTTGGAGCCACGTTAATACTCTCTGAGATACCTATGATCTCTGAGGCACCAACAATCCCATTGAAAGTGTTATCAGTCCTTGCGTTATCCACGCCTTTGGATGCCTCCCCTCCTGATGCAGAGAGTGGTTTGCTTGTTTTGGGTGAGCTCAATGAGAGATCTGGCTTCTTGTGCAGAATCGGTGGCTTCTGTCTGTGAGGGGAGCAGGCAGGTGAGAGTGTGGTGATGTCAGCAGGTGAAGAAGAAGAATTCGTTGAGTGCGCAGGTGAAGTTGATTCACCAGGCATTCTTGTTTTGTCGACCAAGGTGCGTGTTGAGTGCTTTGTTGGTGGTGATGGTGTGCAGACGGGATCAACAGGAAGCTGTGGAAGCCCAGGAGTGGTCACTGTGATCTGTCCATCACTCTTCCACCCACCTTGTCCTTGTCTCGATTCAGAGGATGCTGTGAGACCCAGAATGCAAAGATCAGGCTTCCTTGGCAGGATCGGCTTCTCTGGGGAGCGGAGCTTCATCGGGCTACCTGGCTTACAGACCCTGTTACTCTGTTTCAAATCACTGTATGCTGTGGATACTCTGTCAGCTGCACTGTGACTCCACCTTTCTGCATTAACCTTGTCATTTCTCTCCTCTTCGTCCTTGCTCTCTGACAGTATTGTGCCACCTCCTCTACGAGACTCTTGTTTTGTTCCAGAGAGGGTCCAGTATGAAGAATCTGTGTGCCAAATATCTTCAGCGCTCTCCAGTTTCTCTGCAGCCTCAGTTGGCTTAGCATTTGCTAACATCGTATTCATCACCTGTTGTTGTTGTTGTTGTTGTTGTTGCTGCAAAGTAGGATATTGGATAGTTTCATTAATGTGGTTTTTGTCAGTAGCATGAGACATTTTAACCCAGGGGCCTTCAGGACTGGATTCTGGATTGTTTGCCAGTGTAGCATACACGTCCGAATCTTCCTTCTCTCGTTCATAGTACTGGATTTCCTGAGGAGTTTCACCATTGATCAGCTTTGACCAAGAGTGTCTCCTGTTAGCTGGGTGAGCAACAATGCCTCGTAGACTCTGAAGATTATCATAAGATGACTCATCGTTGGGCATCCTCACGTCACTTTTTGTGAGGTTGTGATCTAATGTTGATCCAGGTTTCTTTGCATCAAGGTTGGCTGGGCTCTTATGGCTAGCATTACCTGTTGAAGCACTAGTTATGTTAGCATCATTGCTACCTGGATCACACGCAGCTCCATCTATCTTGGCCCGGCTATCAAGATTAGCATTAGCCAAGACAGCACCATCTGGATTAGCTTCTTTGCCTGATAGATTTTCAATAGTAGATGCAACATTAGCTGGCATGCCGTTACTGACGACGCCTTCCTGGTTCTTGACGGAGCGAAGCTTGATGCCCTGCAACTCTTGGGCAGTGACCAGGGGACAGGGGGGCGTAGCGACTTTACAATGGCGGTTTGGAGACTGTCCAAGGCCTGGTAGGGAGAGTGTGGTGGTGGGTGATGTGGGGAGAGGAGAAAGAGGAGGAGGTGGTGGTGGAGGAGGAAGGTCAGCAGATGGTGATTCTAGGAGTTCGAATGGAGGAGGAGGTGGGGAAGTTGGGGGAGGAGGGAAGTTGGTTGATGAAAACATCATGGACACCAGAGCATGGTGGGAAGTCTGCCTGATGGCATAGGAATAGGGAGGAGGAGGAGGCCGAATGGAAGGAGGAAGAGGAGGAGGAGCTGGTAGGGATGAAGGTGGAAGAGGAGGTGGAGGTGGAGGAGGTGGGGGAGGGGGAGGAGGAAGAGTTGAAGGTGGAGGTGGGGGAGCAGCAGAGAGTCTGGTGATAGGTGGAGACTCACAAATGGGAGAGTAAAAGACAGGAGGTGAAGGAGATTCTGGTAGAGGAGGAGGAGGAGGAGGTGGAGCAGGAAGAAGAGGATGCTTGGCAGAGGAGTCTGAGGAGGTGCAGGAGGAGAGGGAGGATGTGGAGGAAAATGAGGAGGAGAGGGAGGAGAAGAGTGACGACTTCCTCTCTGGCACTGGTGGCTTTGGCCTCCCTTCGTCCCGACACCTTGTCCTGGGCAGGGAGGCGACGGCAAGGGGCAAAGAGGAAAAGGGGGAGGTTGGGGGGAGAGAGAATGCTCTGGGGCTTGCTGTGAGAGGGGAGGAGGGGGTGAGGGGGGATGACACAGGAGTACCAGGAGTGGGGGTGTTGGACTGGCTGGAGTAGCCACTGGAGGGCGAAGCGAGGCGCTGCAGCCCGGCCACGGAGGAGGCGGCTGGTTGAGGGTTGAGAGTGAATCTCAGCGCCTCCTCCTCTGAGCCTGGAGACCCAGGGACATGAGCAAGGGAGTGAGCAGGGCTTGGTGGGAGGTGCTCAGGTGGAGGGTCGTCAACTGGGGTTGCCTCCTGGCAGTCCAGGGTTAAAGGTTCAAAGGTTGTGACTGTCCCACAGTTAACCCCACTCTGGCGCCTCTTGGTGTTGCTCCTGGGCACCCAGGGGTCATGGAAGGTCTGGGGAGACGGTGTGGACGTCCGCTGGGTGGCTTGCTCCTGGCGGGGACTCTGCTCCAGACGGGGACTGGAGGAGGAGCGGGAGGTTTTACCCCGACCTGGACGGCGCCTCAGAGAATCAGAGCGCAATGGTGGAGCTGGCGGCCGCTTGGACTTGCGGAGGGAGATGCTGCGGGTGACACTGCGAGAGTAGGAGGAGGAATTGCTGTGCTTCCTTTTCTCCCGGTTCAGCGAGGGAGAGGAGGTGGTTTTTTCTGAGCACAAAGAGTTGGTGTCAGTCTGAGATGGAGTAGAGCGACCAGAGGAGAGCAGGGGCTCACAGTTCAAACCTTCCCCAGAGACACATCTCATCTCCTGGGTGATGCTATGCCAGTCAGTCCCAGTCTGGCTGCTGTGGACACTGGAGCTGGGGGAGAGGGGCTGGTAGCTCCACGCCTCCTCATTGTAGGAGTGTTGCTGCTGGGTGGTGGTCTGGTCCTCCAGAGCCTGGTAGTTAAACTGAGACTCTGAGTCTGCGAGAGAGGAACAGGAGAGGTAGTGGGAGGAGGAAGGGGAACTTCGGGCAGCATCGTTCAGGGGCTTATCGCTGGGATAAGACCACTCTGATGGGAGGGCGCAGCTGGGGGTGACGGGGGAGGAAGGAAAAGAAGAGGAGGAGGAGGAAGGAGACTGCGGGATGACTCTGGCAGTGGGGTCAAAGGGCAGCAGGGGCTGGAGGTCGCTGGGGAAACCCTCCTGTGACAAGAGAAGAAATGGAAATTGAAAGAAGGTTCTAACTTGACACAATACTTGTGAGAGTGAGTCCTCCTGAACTGACCTGGCAACAAGATGAGGAAGCGCTGAGTGTCCTGTAGGAGGTGCTGTTACAGCTGGCCTCAGAGTTCAGAGAGGAGTTGGTTGCCATACGGGGGAGGTTGTGAACCCCTGAGGAGAAGTGGTTGTGGCAGGAGGAGGCGGTAAGTGAGGCCATGAGGCTGGACAACCCCTCTCCTCTTGGGGCTCGGATCCTCCTCGCTGATGACTGCCCCTCCTCTCTGACTCCTCCCTTCTCCTCCTTCTCCGTCCCTGTGTTATTCTGTTGGTTGTCAGGGTTGCAGGAGGCAGGTCGACCCACGGTGGAGGACTGACTGGGACGAACCAAAGAGGCCGAAGGTGAGTCTGAGGAGACAGAAGATACATTGGTTGAAACATTGATCGATAGACTGATGAATGGGGTAATGAATGTAAAGAAGTTGTACCTGTCTTCTGGCTGACATCATTAGGAACCCCAGTGACCGTCTTGCGGCGGCTCAGTTTGTGGGGTCGTCGGGATAGCGAGTCCGCGTTGGAAGCTGTTCTTCGAAAACTGGCCTGACGATCAAAACTTTCTCCTGAAGTGAGTGCATTTGAAAAATCACAACAAACGGACAATATGAGAAACCCCTCTGAGTTAATGAATTTATAGGACAAGAGATTCAAGTGGAGCCAGAGTCCGAGTCAAGCTCCAAGTCTGTGTCGAGTTTCAGGTCAGACTTTCGCTCCAAATTGGAATCGGCTCTCATGTTGTCGTCCAGTTTCAAGTCCTGTTGGACTCATTGAGGTAAAGCTCTATTCCGGGTTGAGTAGACCCAGAGTCTGAGTCAAATCCCAAGTCCAGGTCAAGTTTGGGTCTAAATCTGTGTCTAGTCTCAAGTCTAACTTCTGCTCCAATTTTTAGTCTTGAGTCCAGTTTCAAGTCCTGCTTGAGCCCTGGAGTTAAAGCTCTAGTCTGAGTACAGTCCTTAAGTTTTAAGTCAGAGTAAAACCTCAAGTCTGAGTCAACTCCAAAGTCCAAGTCAAGTCCTAAGTCTGTGTTATGTCTCAAGTCAGACTTTAGCTCCAGATCTGAGTCCCTCTTCAGTCCCTTTAGAAAAAGCTCTATTCCCAGTTGAGTCCTTGAATCTCAAATCGGAGTAAACCACAAGTTTAAGTTGAAACCCAAGTCTGAGTCAAGTCTCGAGTCTAACTTTAGCCTAAAACCTGAGTCAAGTTTTAAGTCCCGCTGGAGTCCATGAGTTAAAGCTCTATTCCGAGTCCTAGCTTCATGTCAAGTCTCAAGTCTAATTCAAGTATCAATTTTGTGTCTAGTCTCAAGGTTCTAGTCCCCGAATCAAGTTTCAAGATTAAACTGAATCTCAAGTCCAAGTCCTGTCCCAAGTCTGAGTCAAGTTTAGAGACTGCAGATTCTGAGTTGAGTCTTGGGTCTGAGTCGGTTGTCCACATCAAATTTCAAGTCTGAGAATAATCTAGAGACCGAGTCAAATCGAGTCACAGACCTGTAACATTGATTGGAACGATATCAGCGGCGACTGCCTCAGCCTGCTGCCTCATCCTCTCCTCCGGTGTTGGAAGCCGGGGGGTCGGCTCCACCTCCACATCGATTGTTGGCTCGTAGGCGGGAGCAAAGACATCCCAGCAGGAGGTGGGGTGGACGGGGTTGAGGACCAGTGGGGTCATAGGTCGTGTGTTGTTCAAGATGAACCTCTCGTCTTCATCTGAGAAAGCAGAGGACTGAGAACACAGAGTTAACTGACACATCTGTTCAGCCAGCTGAGAGTCTAGTGGAGTCTGGTTGGGTGTGACTAGGTTAACACTTAACAGGAGGCACTACAGGTGAATAGGTTACATTACATCAGGTTACATTACATCAGGCTAGATACATTTTATGTCATTTTTGTTTTAGTTTTTCTGACATTTAATGTTTACATATGCAGAATAGAAATCTGAGGTTGTGAGAATGTGAGTTTCAGACATTTGTTTCCACTAGTCTGAAAAATATGGAAGCCTATTTACACCAGTTAAGGAAAAAAGTATCAAACTTAGCCTTGATTAAATATAAATAAATACATTTCTATTGTCAGTCATAATTTTGAGATAAAAGGTGAAAATTTTGAGATAACTAACATTTCTTTCTCAGAATTTCAACTTTTCATATCATAATCGTGACTTTCTTCCATTAATGGGAATATTTTCTTCATCAAGATTAGTTTTCATGGTATCGTCTGTCTTTAAACTGGCAGAAATGGGCTTCCATCAACGGAGGCAGCCTAAAATCACAAAAGGGCCGTTGGTGCTGAGTCTAGTTCACTGTGGTCTAGTCTACCGGAGTCTGCTCCATGTTTACCTTTCTCCTCCAAACTGAAAACTTGAAACAAACTGAAAAGCAGGACTGAGAGACAAAGTCCAGGAGTCTGGACCTCTGAGAGGACCGAGGAGGAAACGGGAACAGAAGACAAACAGAATGAAATGAGAGAGGAAACACAAACGTGATGGTAGATTAACTGTCAGTACTTCAGTCTGACCAGCAGGTGGCAGCAACACAAAGTGATTCTACTCTGATGCAGGAGTTCAAACAGAGCAGAACTGGATCAGAGCAGATCAGACCACATCCAGCTGGACTAATGATCAGACCACATCCACCTGGACTAATGATCAGACCACATCCAGCCGGACTAATGATCAGACCACATCCAGCTGGACTAATGATCAGACCACATCCAGCTGGACTAATGATCAGACCACATCCAGCTGGACCAATGATCAGACCACATCCAGCTGGACTAATGATCAGACCACATCCACCTGGACTAATGATCAGACCACATCCAGCTGGACTAATGATCAGACCACATCCAGCCGGACTAATGATCAGACCACATCCAGCCGGACTAATGATCAGACCACATCCAGCCGGACTAATGATCAGACCACATCCAGCCGGACTTAAGATCAGACCACATCCACCTGGACTAATGATCAGACCACATCCAGCCGGACTAATGATCAGACCACATCCAGCCGGACTAATGATCAGACCACATCCAGCCGGACTAATGATCAGACCACATCCAGCCGGACTTAAGATCAGACCACATCCACCTGGACTAATGATCAGACCACATCCAGCCGGACTAATGATCAGACCACATCCAGCTGGACCAATGATCAGACCACATCCAGCTGGACTTAAGATCAGACCACATCCAGCCAGACTAAAGATCAGACCACATCCAGCCGGACTAATGATCAGACCACATCCAGCTGGACTAATGATCAGACCACATCCACCTGGACTAAAGATCAGACCACATCCAGCTGGACTAAAGATCAGACCACATCCAGCTGGACTAATGATCAGACCACATCCAGCCGGACTAATGATCAGACCACATCCAGCCGGACTAATGATCAGACCACATCCAGCCGGACTAATGATCAGACCACATCCAGCCAGACTAAAGATCAGACCACATCCACCTGGACTAATGATCAGACCACATAAATCATCTAAATCAGCCTTTTATTTTGAAATGACAGCTGTGTGCAGAGGTGAAGAGTAACTAAATACATTTACTCAAGTACTTCCTTTTTCTTTTTCTGTTACTTTATACTTCCTCTACACTGCATTTTGGAGGCAAATATAGTACTTTATACTCCGTAACATTTATGTGATAATTTAGTTACTAGTTACTTTACAGATTACATTTTTAAATGAATTGATTGTCTCAATCCGATAAAAACAGTGATTGTGACGATCAGCTGACTCACAGTTTGTACATACATGTAAATATATGGATCAGTTACTTTACTGACACTTTGATACTCGAGTACATTTACCATCAGATACTTTTAAGACTTTTACTCGAGTATGGCTTCTGGGTACTTTTTACAACACTGTCAGTTTATCACAAACATTCAACATCAACACATTTGGAGATACGTGGTTTTCACTGGACAGGAAAGTAATCTGAAAAGTAACTAGTAACTAAAGCTGTCACACAAATGTAGTGGAGTAAAAAGTACAGTACTTCCCTCTGAGATGTTGTGGAGTAGAAGTAGAAAGGAGTATACAATGGAAATACTCGAGTAAATCACCTTGAATTTGTTTTTTGCAGTACTTGAGTAAAAGTACCTAGTTACTTTCCACGTTACAAACACTGATAAATGATGACAATGTGGTGAGTTGTTCTGTAATCATCTCAGTTACACAAGGAACTGTTTCCACTGATAGAATGTAACTAAGTACATTTACTCAAGTACCATACAATATTAACACACTTGTACTTTACTCGAGTACTTCCATATTCTGCTACTTTATACTTCCACTCCACTACATTTATCTGATTACTTTAGTTACTAGTAACTTTACAGATTACATGCTGCATTAATCCTGCTTTTACATTAATGACTGAGTTAGAGTTCAACAGTCGCAGCCTGCAGGGGCCGTTCTGAGTACTTTTACTCTGATTACTTTAACTACGTCTGGGTATCTGCAGTCTGTTCAGGCTCATTAATATTCATGAGACAACACTGTGCTAATGTTCACATCATGTGTGTGTGTGTGTGTGTGTGTGTGTGAGAGTGTGTGTGTGTGTGTGTGTGTGTGTGTGTGTGTGTGTGTGTGTGTGTGTGTGAGTGTGTGTGTCGCTCACCATCTTCCTGCTTTTGTCCCTCCACCGTCTGCGTCTCGTGCTGCCCTCTGATTGGTCGAGCCCAGAGGACGACGGACTCTGTGGGTGGGGCTGGGAGCTGTAGCCATGCTGAGTCAGCCCGTTACATGCTACACGCACACACACACACACAGACACACACATTCATACATTTATGAGAGGACAGAAGAAAGACGTCACTAATCAATACAATTAATCAATATTCTAGTCAACTTTGTGATTATGTGGGGCCAGAGATACAGAACAGCAGAACAAGATGATGGTGTTTACTCGTTAATCTGCTGTAAATCAATAGATCAGCTGATGATGCTGATTCTGATCAATCACAATCGATCAATGAACTAATCAATAAGTAGAAATTCAGCTTTAATTGATCCAGCCGAGATGAAGGAGCTCCTTTGTCTGTGAACAGGAGGGGGGGGGCATGCAGCACTGCAGCTGCTGTGATGCAGTCTGCAGTGTGTGTGTGTGTGTGTGTGTGTGTGTGTGTGTGTGTGTGTGCTGCTCTCAGTACTCAGTGTTCTGAAACCGCCAAAATAAAAGCCTCAGTTTGTTTGATCAGATCTCATTTCCCAGCTCTATATGCATATAAACTCTTAAAATTGTGCGTTTTGCTAATGGAGTCTGGTGATAGGAGGAGAGGCCACAACAACAGGCAGAATGGATCACACTGTCTGATCTTCAGGTGCTTCACTGTGATGTAAATGTCATGTCTGGTCTCTGTTGACCTGCCAGTGTCAGCAGCAGATGTTTGTGAACACTGTCTGTTTCAGCTGATCCAACCATTGAACCAGTAACCCAACATCACCAGACTCCCTTAACAAATGTGGTGATTTTAAGAGTTGTTGAGTTAAAACAAACTTTGTAGCGTAGTGAAACTCTGTCTCTGACAGACTCTGAATCATTGTCTCCTTCTTGTAAATTCAGCATTAAATGAAAACAGTCAGTTGTTTGTTTCCTTGTAAAAAGTGTCAGTTTGTGGCAGCATGGCTGTACCAGCCTGTCTGCTTCTGTGTCTAAAGTGCTAAAGTCTCACCTGCCAACATTTAGCAGCTGTTTGAACACACTGTTTACACTGATTTCACCATTTACACTCAATTTATGAAAGAAGAAACATGTTATTGATCTAAACATGTCACATTTTACAAACACACTAACCAGTAACCAGTATAGGCTACTTCTTTGTCCCCAGACTCCCTTAACAAAAGTCTCAGTTTAGTGATTGTTGAGTTGGAGACACTTTATAAACTGTGTGAAACTCTGTCTCTGACTGATTCTGACTGATTTGTTCCTTCTTGTAAATTCAGCAAATGTTCTGCATGAACTTCTGTCTGTCTTTGAGCAGAAACATGGAGTGTGTGTCTCACAGATGGACAGTTTCTCTGACCTTGCAGATCATCAGCGCTGCCTGATCGTCTCTTCCCGGGGATGAAGAGCAGACCCTGCTGGGGCTTCTGGGTAGTGTAGTGAACAGACCACCTACTGTCTCCGTCCCCTGCTGCAGAGAGAGACACACAGTTCAGTGTGTGTGATGGTTTCTGTGTTTAATCTTGTTTCAGCACACACACACACACACACACACACACACACACACACACACACACACACAGTGATGATCAGTGTTGCAGCACTCAGCACTCCTCAAGGTGACCTCAGAGACACACGCTGCCTGAGGGCTTTTACTTTGAAGGAGCTGCAGAGTGACCAGCTGTGGTACTTCGGGACAGATGTGTGGACAGATGTCAGCTGTTAAAGCTAAATATCCTCTTCTGACGGACCACAACGATCTGCCGCTGATTAACGAGGAAACATTTAGGTTTTACTTTGACACGTAAACATGTTAAATCGTGAGAGGACGCCTGTGTCCGCGTTTTGATGTACGATGATGATGAGGAGTGGAGACGTGACGGATTCAAACATTTCAAGACTTTTCAGCAAGTTTTAAGAAATCGAGTCGAGTCTAAAGATTCTACGTCTTTAAGAAATGTAAAGTGTAAACTGCGATTTCGTAAAAACCGTCCTTGCGATCAAAAAGCCAAATCAGGCCAATAAAGATCAGAGTCCCGCGATCTGTTTAAAGTTCTAACGGTATTTCTACGTGAACGTACGATGAAGTTACGAGGGTCCGATCAGGCGAGGGTCCGATCAGGCGAGGGTCCGAGCTCTGTTCGCCGTGATCTCCCATTGGTGTGTGTTTGGAAATTTATCGCAGTTTTTGCGACAAAAATTGTCTGAATTACGAAGAAAACTCTCCAGATTTTATTTACGTATCTGTCGTAGAAGTGCTGTTGCTATGGTAACCTGCAGGTGGAAATGTGTTAGAGATGATTTCGACAGCCATCAGCCAATCAGAGAGCAGGATTCTCTGTTGCCGGGTAGATTTAGTTTAAAATCTGCATGTCCTGGAAGTCCTTGAGAGGTCCTTGAGAAGGCCCCTGGAAACACTGAGGTCCTTGAGATGGCACCAGAGGTCCTTAAAGAAGCTCAAGGATGCTCCCTTGAGGATTCTCCTGGGTCCTTGAGGGGGATGTATAGGTCCTGGAATGGACTATATAGGCTCAAATTCCTCAATGCCAGGGCTGAGACTACAAGGGGTCCTTGAGGGGACTTAAAAGGTCTTCAAGGGGGTCACTGAAGATATTCCAGGGGTCCTTGAGAATTACAAGAGGTTCAAATACTCTTATTGGAGGACCCAGGGGTCTTGGATAAGGTACCAGAGGTCCTTGGGCAGAGGAGGAGAGTCTCCAGAGAACCCAGGAGTCCTTGAGATGGTACCAGAGACCCTTGTGGAGGCTTATAGAGGGTCCTTGAACATGTCTCTGGGTCCTCTGAGGGTTTGATGGGTCCTTGAGAAGACTCAACTGTGGCATGAGGCAGTCATTGGAGATGTCCCAGGGGTCTTGGACAAAGTACTTGTGGTCCTTGAGTAGGTCCCAATGGTCCTTGAAAGGGCTCTAAAGGTCATTGAGGTGATTTAAATGGCCCTTAAAAATACTGTGGTATTTTTTAGGTCTCTGAAATGTTCCTTGGGGAGGTTTTGGAGGTTATTGAGGGGTTATAAGTTCCTTGAATATGGCCCTGGAGTCCTTGGGGAGGTTATTCAAAGGTTTCCAGGGGTTCTTGAGAATGTAAGACATTCAAATAGTCTTGGATAAGGTACCAGAGGTCCTTGAGGAGGTCCCAATGGTCCTTGAAAAGGTTCTGAAGGTCCTTGAGGGGATTTAAACTGTCCTTGAAAAACACTGGGGGTCCGTAAAGAGGTTCAGATAGTCCTTGAGGAGGTTCTGGAGGTATCTGGAGGGTTATAAAGCCCTTGAAGATAGTCCTGGAGTCCTTGAGGAGGTCATGAATGATCTTGTAATTCTCAAAGAACTCCTGGAAACTTTCAAATAGTCCATGAAGGAGTCCCAGGAGCCTTGGATAAGGTACCAGAGGTCCTTGAGGAGGTCCCAATGGTCCTTGAGAATGTTCTTAAGGTCCTTGAGGGGGTTTTAGAGGTCCTTGAAGAAGTTTTAGAGGTCCTTGAGGAAGTTTTAGAGGTTCTTGAGGTGATTTAAATGGTCCTTGAGAAACACCAGAGGTCTTTGAAGAGGTTCAAAAGGTCCTTGAAGAAGGACCTGAAATCCTTGAGGGGATTCCAGGGTTCCTGGAGTCAGTTATCATTACCGTTGCCATGGTAACGTGCAGTCTGAGCTCTGGTGACTGACCTGAACTATGACAGATTTTAACACCTGACAGCCAATCAGAGCGCTGCGTTTTAATGAGGTCATCTTTAGAGAACTCTCTCTACATGAACACAACACAAGTGATGCTCGCTCGCCCCACACAGACTCAAACCATCGCAGACACACACATGAACCAGTGATAACACACACACACACACACACACACACACACACACACACACACACACACACACACTCACCTCGGGTCCTGTTGAGATATTTGAGGACGGATTTGATCGCCGCTCCGATCAGAACCATAACGACGCCACACACACACACACACACTCGCAGGCTGCAGCAGACAGCAGCTCCTCTCTCCTCCCACCTCGCTCTCTGTCTCCCTCTCTCTCGCCCCTCGCTCACTCCCTTTCTTTCAGAGACACACACACACACACACACACACACACCGCGTATTGGCAGGAAGCCAGCACACGTGTGTGTCCTTCATGTGTGTCGCCAGGTGATGAAGGTTACCCACAAGTACTGCATTAACACACACACACACACACACACACACATAAAGCATACAAAGCATCATGTTTCCTGTGTGTGTGTGTGTGTGTGTTCTGTCGTTGCCGTCTGTTTGTTTGTGACGACGGTTCAGTCTCTTCAATCAGCTGTTTAATGACGAAGGTCCTGGAGTGGCTCCATGGATCCTTGAGAAATACCAAAGGTTCTTGTGGACACATTAGGGGTGCTTGAGAAGGAACCAGGTCTGTGAGGAGGTCCAAAGGTGCTTGAGAGGGTTCTTGGTTCCTTACGATGGTCAAGTCTTCCACGGGTCCTTGAGGAGACACAAATGGTCCTTGAGACAGTCTAAGGGATCCATGACAAGTACCAGAGGTCCTTGAGGAGGTCTGCAGCTTCCTTGGAGGGTTGTAGGGGTCCTTAACGGTCTTTGATAAGTTACCAGGAGTCCTCCTGAAAAGCTTCAGTCTTGTTTAAGTCTTTGAGATGGTTCCACAGACCCTTGATATGTTACCAGAGGTAGAGACCAAAAGAGTCCTTGAGACAATCTAAGGTGTCCATGAGAAGTACCAGAGGTCCTTGAGGAGACTCAACTGGTCTTTGATGAGCTCAATAGGGTCCTTGAGAAGAAACAGAGATCTGAATGGAAGGTCAAATGGTCCTGGAGGAGGTCCCCAGGGCCCTTGAGGTGGTTCCACAGGTTTTTGCTAAGTCACAATAGGTCCTTGAGGAGATCCAAATGGTCCTTGAGACAATTCAAGGGGTCAATGACAAGAGCCAGAGGTCCTTGATGAGCTCAAAATGTTTTTTGAACGTGGGCCATAAGTTTACATCTAAAGCTAACAGCTGAAGCTAACAGTTGAGGCTAACAGTTGAGGCTAACAGTTGAAGCTAACAGTTGAGGCTAACAGCTGAAGCTAACAGTTGTTTCATCTCGTGATGATTATTCTGTATTTCTGGTGTTAACGTCTGAACAGTTTGAACTGTGACATCATTAATATTCATGTTACTGTTGAGGACCTTCAGCACCAACTGGGACGGTCTGTAAGTGTGCCGACTATCTGGGCCAGTGGAGCAGCTAATTACTGCTGTCAGCCTGTCTGCCCGTCTGTCTGTCTGCCTGTCAGCCTGTCTGTCTGTCAGCCTGTCAGCCTGTCTGTCTTTCAGCCTGTCTGTCTGTCAGCCCGTCTGCCTGTCAGCCCTTCTGCCTGTCAGCCTGTCTGTCAGCCTGTCTGTCTGTCAGCCTGTCTGCCTGTCTGCCTGTCAGCCCGTCTGTCAGCCCGTCTGCCCGTCAGCCTGTCAGCCTGTCTGCCTGTCTGCCTGTCAGCCCGTCTGTCTGTCTGTCAGCCTGTCAGCCCGTCTGTCTGCCTGCCCGTCAGTCTGTCTGTCTGTCAGCCTGTCTGTCTGTCAGCCCGTCTGCCTGCCTGCCCGTCAGCCTGTCTGTCCGTCAGCCTGTCTGTCTGTCTGTCTGTCGTCACCCCTCAACAGTTTTAATTAGTTTAATTAATTAGACAGTAAGTAGGCCACGCTGTCATGATGTCACGGTGTGTAATTATAGCTGGAATATATTCAACTCTGAACTCTGAGCAGAACAAAGGTTCAGTCCTCCGCCGTCCAATCAGAGGAGAGGAGGAGGGCGGGACTTCCTGTGTGACCGAAATCATCACCTGATGACACCGTGGTCGGAAATCAAACCTGGATCATAAAAAGTCTTCTGTTTTCTAACAGTTGAGTTGAAGCTAACACCTAAAGCTAACAGTTGAAGCTAACATCTAACGCTAACAGTTGACGCTAACATCTAAAGCTAACAGTTGAGTTGAAGCTAACAATTGACGCTAACAGTCGAGGTTAGCAGTTGAAGCTAACAGTTGAAGCTAACAGGTAGCAGCTGTGACATGGTAAAGCCTGTTCATCTGTCTTTACAGGAATTAGCCATTAGCGTAGCGTATGGAGCTGCAGCTAATCCTTTTCTCTCTCTCACACACACACACACACACACACACACACACACACACACACACACACAGGGATTAGACACACAGGGGAGTTAATTAAGTGAGCACATGAAGAGCCACTGCGTGCGTGTGTGTGTGTGTGTGTGTGTGTGTGTGTGTATGTTATCTGAGAATAATATCTGAGTGGAGCTGTGATACATTATTGATCAGACACTAACACACTGTATGTGTGTGTGTATACTGCGTGTGTGTGTGTGTGTGTGTGATCTTCAGGCAGAAAGCAGCTGCATGATGCAGGAAGAAAACTGAAGGAAAAAGATTTTTTCAAAACTGGGACGAACCAGGCTAACAGGCTAACAGGCCGACAGGCTAACAGGCTAACAGGCTAACAGGCCAACAGGCTAACAGGCTACCAGGCTAACTCAGGCCCAAATCCAGAAAAATAACTATCTGGGACCAAGCTGAGCCAAACTACAACTTCCAGGACCAAACAGAACCAAAGGGCCAAAAAGACCCCAATCAGGGTAGCTGGACACATTTAGCACCACATAGGGTCCAATCAAAGGACCACAGAGTCAACCCAGGCTAACTGGGACTGAAACCAGACGAGGGGGATGGTTTGGGAACAAGAAGAGTCGGACCAGGGTAGCCGGGTCAAACTTTAAGAAGAAACTGAACTGAACATGGCTGATTCAGGGCCAGGCTACCCGGGACCGTCCAGACCAAACGGGGCCTAATCAGGTGTGGCAGGATCATCCTGGACCAAAGAGAGTCAAGCTGGACTAAGTGTGACGACCCAGGAACACGGCCCGACAAGGCCAGCTGATCACTTACTACAACACAGAGCTATCAGGCTAGCTAGAACCATATTCTGGACCAAACTGGGCCAAACCAGGCTAACTGGGACCTAAACCAGGTGAGGGGGAACATGTGGGACCTGTACCTTTTTGTAGAAGGGGCGTGGTCTGTGTGGCATCCAGACCGGAGCTTCTTCCTCGCCGCGGTCTGAGGCAGAAGATTCCGGTCCAGCGGGTCTTGGTGGGCCGGTAACGGTACTGTGGCGGCACTTCCGGCTCCCTGAAGGAGGGCGGGGTGCTGAGAGGCGAGGCGACGGGCAGGGTGTAGCCGGGGCGGGGCTCCGGAGTCGGTGGGCAAGAACCAGTCCGGCTCCAAGTGAGGACGCTGGAGCGCGGCAGATGGAGGGGCGGGGCCTGCGGGTTGGGTTTCCCATAAGATTCTGGAGCGAGGAAAGGTTTCCCATGAGCCTCCGGGGGAAGAGAAGGGTGGACGTGTGGTCGGGAAGGGAGGTGCTGGTGGCGGTACCAAGGGCTGTTGCCTGGATACTGGAGGTGAGGTGGGAGGGGCTTTTTGCCACCTGAGGGCGCCCCCAGTCTGCCGCCACCACCATTCAGCCCATAGATGGCGTTGTGGTGCTGGTGGATTTTGGCGCTGAGAAGGCGCCGGCGCAGGCTGCCCTCCGTCTTGGGCTGCAGGGCAGCCATCTTGCGTGGAAGAAGCTCATCTCGCTCTTCATCGGGGCCCGTGTTCCAGCAGCGCGACGCCACGCCAGGCCCCGCCCCCTCGCCGCCCAGACACTCCACGTATGAAATCATCCTGTCCTGACAGCTGATTGGCTGTTTGAAGTCCGGCTCCGCCCTCAGGACAGATCAGAGAGTAAGACCACGACAGTAACTATCCCCTCGGTAGCATCCTTTCACAATAAAAGCCCCAAAGAACTTCATCATAAAAGCCCACACACAGCAAAGTCCAAACTTCAAAATAAATGTCCGAACGGCATTCAGTCCTTCAAAATAAGAGCTTTCCTTTAACAAAAGTGTTCATCAGATTTTTAAATCCTTCACGTTTAGCAAGGAAGTCCTTCACAATAAAAGCCCAGAGATTTTGAAAATAAATGGTTGAAAGACATTTTCAAACATTTATTTTGAAAAGATAAATATTGGATACATGTTTTTTAAGACCTCTTCAAAATAAATCCCCAAATTTGAGGTTTTTCATAATAAAAACACAACAAAAAACTCAAATGGCTGCAAACAAAAGCTTTTGTCACCTTCAGAATAAAAGCATCAACTCAAAAATGTTCCAGTTCCCATAAAACATCCAGAAAAGTCCATCTTTCACAATAAAAGCTCAGAATATTTCACGGTGAAGTCGCCTCCAGGTTTCTGTCTCAGTTCTACTGCAGCCAGGAAACTTCTTCATCCCTTCACAATAAAACCCTCAGACTTGTCAACACCTCTCCACGCGTCCAGAAACGGGTCGGGTCCAGAAACGGGTCGGGTCCAGAGACCTCTCCACAGTAAACATGATATTTCTTGAGGAGTGGCGTCGCTGTGCTCGGCGCTGCCTCTCCGCTCGGCTGCTCTAATCTTCTAACAGGGATTATCCAGGTCTGCAGATGGCCTGAGGGACAGGTATTTACCTCAGCACCACATGTTGCTTGATACCGAGTCAGACCGGGTAATTCTGGATTCAGATCACAGTCAGACGACACAAGGTCAGCGTCGAGCAGGACCGACTCCACTCCAGTCTGCTCCAAGAGGTTCTCATCAAAATGACAAGTACTGTGAGTCGTCCTCCCTTCAGACCCTGCGTCCATTGGAATGGACATGACATATTTCTGTCTCTTAACCAAAAAATACTCTGTAATTGAATGATGTCAGCAATGCTGGTTACTGATTGGATCCTGATTATCCAATCACAATTATTTCATCACTTTGAGCACGCTGTGAGAGAGTGATAGACATCGGACAAGACAAGAATGGCATCAGTTTAAAATAAAAAGTTTGCCCAGCAGAAAAAATGCAGGTCTGAAGGGGTTAAAGACACCACGAGACACATCCAGCTGGAGGAACATCTGAAGGGAACCATGTGAAGAAGAAGAAGAAGGAGGAGGAGAAGAAGAAGAAGAAGAAGGAGGAGGAGAAGAAGAAGAAGGAGAAGAAGAAGAAGAAGGAGGAGGAGAAGAAGAAGAAGGAGAAGAAGAAGAAGAAGGAGAAGAAGAAGAAGGAGGAGAAGAAGAAGAAGAAGGAGAAGGAGATATCATCTCTTCTCATGAATGTCCATGGTGACTGGCTCTTCTCTTCTTCTTCTTCTTCTGTCATTCTCCTTATTTAATCTTCTCTGGTTCTTCTTCCTCCTCATATCTTCGATCCTCTTCAGATCTTCAGGTCTTCCTTCTTCTTCCTTCCGTCCTGCTGCCGCTGACTCACCAAACACCAGATGAGGATCGAAAACATCCCAGAACTTCCTCCTGTTTGTCAGATGAGATCTGGAGCGAGCAGAACCTTTTCAAACACGCAGCTGTTCACATCTTCACCTCAGGAGTTTCCTGTCTGGGTCTCAGTCGTATTGATCTAATGATCTAATGATCGGCTGATTGGCTGATTGGTTTAGTGTGCAGAGAGTCATGCTGAGGTCACCTGACCGACATCAGTCAGCCACGTCTCCTCTGACAGTTTAATGTCTGTTCCCGAGGTGAACACCATGTTCTCCACTCCGAGGAGGAACTTCTGTCAGTGACTGATGGTCTGACAGGAAAAATGTAGAAGAAGAAGAAAGAAGGATTTAACTGCTGTGTGTGTGTGTGTGTGTGTGTGTGTGTGTGTGTGTGTGTGTGTGTGTGCGTGTGTGTGTGTGTGTGTGCGTGTGTGTGTGTGTGTGCTGATACTGTGTGTTCACTCAACAGACTCACAACGAGCAGAGAAGGACAGCAGGACAGACAGAGCCAGAGGAGCAGGAGCACTGCTGACACCTCCTGACCTCAGAGTCCCTGCTGCCTTACAACAGTCACATTTCTGAGTTTCCTTCAGTCTCAGTGATCGAAGTCTCACGTCCACGAGCTCGCTGCTAGCAGGACGTGCTAACAGCTGACTCAGCTAACTGCACTTACACTTTTAGTTCAGGAGACTTTCCATCAGCGCTCGTCTGTGAACTGCTCCTTTGATTAACATTAAAGGTGCAGTCCGTGTGTTTCTTGTGCCGACGTCGGCAACTTTAAAGCTGCAGGTCGACATGTGTGTGTGTGTGTGTGTGTGTGTGGTAGAGAAAAACAGCTGTGTTTTGGAAGCTGAATGGGATGTTTCAGCCTGCCTCGACAGGCCGGCAGACACACACACACACACACACACACACACACACACACACACACACACACACACACACACACACACACACACACAGTTGCACGTGTCAAACCTCAGCATGCCTCCTGACCCAAAACTTCCACTTTTGCCACAAAGACTCAGCTTCAGCCCGGAGTATCTCCTCCAGTACTACAAGTACTAGTACACGCAGTAACCATGGCAACGGGAAAGAAGGAAGGAAGGAGGCCACTTTAATTTGAAAAAATACTCAATCTGGTCAACACCTCTGTTAATCTCTCTCTCTGTGCTCAAAGTAAAGCTCGCTCGACCATCTTTCTTTAGACACACACACACACACACACACACACACACACACACACGCTGTTATCTCCCTAACCTTTTCTTCTGTGTGTGTGTGTGTGTGTGTTAACAGAGTCCTGACAGCTAGCGGACAATATGACCTACATCTGAGCGCACACACACACACACACACACACACACACACACACACACACACACACACACTTTTCTCTGCAGCATTTCTACATTTTAAAACTTCTCCATTCATCCTCGTCCTCCCTCTATCTCGACCACTCTCTCTCTCTCTCTCTCTCACTCGCTCACCTTTAGCGCAGAGCATGCTGTCCTCGCTCGCCCGATGTCGCTCAACGTGTGTGTGTGTGTGTGTGTGTGTGTGTGTGTGTGAAAGTGAATCTCAGCAGCAAAGACTGAAAGTTCACACACAGATCTCTCCCTCTCTCTCCCTCTCTCTGTCCCTCTGCCTCGCTCTACCACAATAAAAGCCCCCTCCCTCCTCTCTCTCTCTCTCCTATCAAACCAAAGCTCGCTCGACCCTGACTCCCTCTCCCTTCAGTGGAAGAAGTAATCGAATACTTCAGTAAAAGTAGCAAAACTACACTCACTGCAAGTATTCTCACTAGTAACTAAAGTAATCAAATAAATGTAGTGGAGCAGAAGTGTAAAGTAACAGAAAATGGAAGTACTCGAGTAAGGCACCTTGAATTTGTACAGTTACAGTACTTGATTAAAAGTACTTAGTTACTTTACAGATTACATGCTGCCTGAGAGCCAAAGCCATGTAGTTTTAAATTAATTCATGATCTCCCCCAGTAGCCAATTAGAGGGCTGCATGATGAAAGTCAAACACACCTGGACAATGATGTCACGCAGAAATGGCTGATGGGAGATGTAGTCGTCTCTTCCCTCCACAGCAGGTGTGTGCTTCAGACAGAAATAGCTTCATTAATCACCTTAGAGTGGCCTGGATACACACACACACACACACACACACACACACACACACACACACAGTTTAACCCAGTTACTCAGCAACACATGATTCATCTATAAAACAAACTACAGATTTCATTTGTAGTTCTTCAGGTATCTGGTTCAGAAACAAACCAACAGCAGCTTTAAAAATCTCTACATGTTTTATTTATTTTACAAACGAGTCAAAAAATAAACCTAAAAAATAATAATTAAAAGAATTAAAATGTATTTTATTAATACTGACGCTGTAGATTAATTTATCTCCATTTAATCTGAGAAATCACTGAGTTTGTTGCAGAGCTACGATCTCGCGGTAATTGAGATTGGGACGAGAGCTTGGTTAGCGGGATCGTTGTGATTGGTCAAGCGCCAGACTGCTGAAGCGAGCGGGTTGGTTGTGCCGGAGGTAAACAGGAAGTGAGCGTCGGTGGCCGAGCGGGCCGGAGCTGGTCGGTGAGTTCCGTTCAAACGCGATGATTTAATAAAGTTTAGATTCATCTGCGGAGTTTCTGACCCGCCTGTTCAGGCTGAGGAGCCTTCAAACACATAAACACACCCGGCTGCCGAGGCAGGCCGGCTCACTTTACACCATTTCATTGTGTTTTAAGCGCGTTAGCCTCTGAGTTAGCGTGTTAGCTTCGATCCGCTCGTCCCTTGTTTCACAGCGTGGGTCAGCAGCGGCGTCTGAACTGTTATTACATTACTACGATAGCAGAACAATCAGTTATACAGTCATAAAGTCAGGCTCAGTCATCGTCTCCTCCTGATGATATAAAGTCAGGCTCAGTCATCATCTCCTGATGATATAAAGTCAGGCTCAGTCATCATCTCCTGATGATATAAAGTCAGGCTCAGCCATCGTCTCCTCCTGATGATATAAATTCAGGCTCAGTCATCGTCTCCTCCTGATGATATAAAGTCAGGCTCAGTCATCATCTCCTCCTGATGATATAAAGTCAGGCTCAGTCATCGTCTCCTCCTGATGATATAAAGTCAGGCTCAGCCATCGTCTCCTGATGATATAAAGTCAGGCTCAGCCATCGTCTCCTCCTGATGATATAAAGTCAGGCTCAGTCATCGTCTCCTGATGATATAAAGTCAGGCTCAGTCATCATCTCCTGATGATATAAAGTCAGGCTCAGTCATCATCTCCTGATGATATAAAGTCAGGCTCAGCCATCGTCTCCTCCTGATGATATAAATTCAGGCTCAGTCATCGTCTCCTCCTGATGATATAAAGTCAGGCTCAGTCATCATCTCCTCCTGATGATATAAAGTCAGGCTCAGTCATCGTCTCCTCCTGATGATATAAAGTCAGGCTCAGCCATCGTCTCCTGATGATATAAAGTCAGGCTCAGCCATCGTCTCCTCCTGATGATATAAATTCAGGCTCAGTCATCGTCTCCTCCTGATGATATAAAGTCAGGCTCAGTCATCGTCTCCTCCCGATGATATAAAGTCAGGCTCAGTCATCGTCTCCTCCTGATGATATAAAGTCAGGCTCAGTCATCGTCTCCTCCCGATGATATAAAGTCAGGCTCAGTCATCGTCTCCTCCCGATGATATAAAGTCAGGCTCAGTCATCGTCTCCTCCTGATGATGTAAAGTCAGGCTCAGTCATTGTCTCCTCCTGACTTTATATCTTCATTCTGAAACTCATTTCTACTGCAAATGTTTCACAGAAATGAATCAAATAATGATAATAATAGTAACAAATAAATAAAGTATGAAGCTTGTATTGATGCTTCAAATGTCTGTCATTGTATATTTATGGATAAATAGAGAATCAAGTGTATTCAGACACATTAGATGATCTGGTATCTGGAAAAACTTCAGAAACAGTCAGTCAACATCACGTTCGCACGAGGCATCGAAACGTTTGTCCTTTGATAAAGGTTGTTGCCTACATGCGTGAGCTCCGTCAGCGACTGACACTTGTTGTTATTGTGGTTATATAAACATTTACAAACGGTGTTTGAGTTTATTGATATTCTGACGTCAACATATCGGCCGATAAACACATTCTTCTTTAATGATCCATCAACTGTGTTCATCAAACAGTCGTGACAAAGATAAGAAGTAAACTTCACTGAGAACGTAATAATTATAAATTACTAATACAATGTTGTCATATTGTTGCATATCGGGTGACATATACGTCGTTACGGGTCTGAAGGGCCAGCGGCAGGCGGAAATATCGTCCAGCAGTTGGTCGTCTCTATTAAATGCCAACAAAAGCAGTTTGTTTCAGACCTGCTCAGTCTGTAAAGTGTCCTGGGACGACTAAAGATCGATGTACAGGCGGAGCATGAATGCACCGTGACGTTTGGCTTATTTACGCCTCAACGTATGAAAACAGATGTTTTTTGAATGCGTTAAACTTTATCCGTCTCTGTCCCGCCTCTGCAGAAGCAGCCATGTCTGTCCTCATCCAGACTCGTGGTGAAGCGGGTGGCGGCGTGGCGGCTCACCTCCAGTGCCCCCTCTGCGGCCATTACTCCAAGAGTCACGCCCACCAGCTGTCCCACATGGCGGCCTCTCACCCCACCTGCCTGGACGCCGTAGCGGTCGGTCGCCTCGGCAACATCGTGATGTACCAGAGCACGGCCCGGCTGTTCCACTGCTCCGACTGCTTCTACACCAGCCGAGACTTCACCAAACTGTACAAACACATCATCTCCAGACACTGCACCGACGAGAGGGAGGGCGGGGGAGGAGCCGACGACGGCAGCGAGAAGGGGGAGGAGGAGGAGGAGGAGAAAGACGCTCGGAAAAGAAAGAGGAGCAGCGAGGCCGAGGAGGAGGAGGAAGTGGAGGTACACGAGGAAGACGGCGCCCCCCAGAGGCCGGAGTCAGTCAAAGGAGACGTCGAAGGCGATGAGAGCGTGCTGATGTTCGACGGCGCCGGGTACCACTGTCTGATCTGCGGCTGGAAAAACAAGCTGAAAGGTCTGGGCATCAACCACGTGGTGCGGAAACACGACATCCCCAAAGCGTACGCCGCACAGGCCATCAAACGGGATGCCGCCGCCGCCAAGCAGACGGCGAGCAGCGGGGCGGAGGAGGAGGAGGTGGCCGGGCTGAGCGCCGAGCTGCTGAAGGAGGAAATGGAGGCCACGGCCAAGGTGGTCCGCTTCATCTCCAACCGCTTCGTGTGTCTGATCTGTGGCTGGAAGACCAAACTCAAAGGTACCGAGTCACAAAGGTCCACTGCCGATGAATCGATTAGTTGCATGGTTCATAAAATGGTGACGGATGTCTTGTTGGTTGTTTTGTTGTTTGTTTTGTTGGTTGTTTGTTTTGTTGGTTGTTTTGTTGGTTGTGTTGTTGGTTGGTTGTTTTGTTTTGTTGGTTGTGTTGTTGGTTGTTTTGTTTTGTTGGTTGTTTTGTTGGTTGTTTGTTTTGTTGGTTGAACACAGTTCTGTTTTTCAGGCCTGGAAATGTTGCATTAATAAATAACTCGTCACCGATGTAATATGGGAGCTTTAAGTAAATATGAAACAAGAAGCAGATCTTCATATGTTAAGTTACAACCTAATTACAAACCTGTTCTTGTGTGTTACTATTGATATCAAGTTTAAACTCTTTTTGTCATTTTAACAAAGTATAAAGTTGCCAACAACCCAAAATACTATATATATATATATATACAAATATACAAATATATGAATCCCTCATAATGTCAGACAGCAGGTTTATCTACATGCTTCTGCCCGACTCGTCTTCCTGCTGCCTGTAAGTCACTGGAGCTGTACCTGTGGGTTAACGCCTCCCTGTGTGCGTCCTTGCAGGTTTTGCCATCAGTCACGTGGTGCGCTGCCACGACGTGGAGCGTCCGTACAGCTGTAAGGACTGCAAACGCTCCTTCTTCCTCCCCAGCCGGCTGCAGCAGCACGTCAGCGCCTCCCACCGGCCCGGACGCTACGCCTGCCCCTTCTGCTGCTTCAGGTCGCACTTCCTGGGAGGCTTCAGGAGGCACTGCAGCCGCTGCAACGCCCGGGAGGAGGAGGAGGGGGGAGAGGGAGGAGCAGGAGGAGGAGGAGGAGGAGGAGGAGTAGGTGGTGGTGGTGGAGGAGGAGTAGGGGAGGGAGAGGAGGAGGAGGAGAACGAGGAGGAGGGAGAGGAGAGGAGAGTGGGGAGGAAGAGGAGGAGAGCGTCGGTGGTGATAAAGGAGGAGGATGAAGAGGATGATGACTGACGAAGACTCCGTCTGTTTCCACATTACTGTGATTTATGATGAAACCAGTTTACAGTTCAAATGTTACAGTTGTGTCAAACAGCATCGACTCGACAGTGAATAAAGCTTTTTTTTAATAATCTGAATGTTTGTTTCGAAGATGCTTTTATTGTGTTAAATGTCTTGAACTTCCTCCCGTGACTGACGCTTCCTCAAACTCTTCACACGTTACGAACACAGGACCTCTCATTCCTGAACTTTACGAACATTTGCTGCTTTCTGTAGTCGTACCTTCATTTTATGTTGCAGGTTATTAAAGTTTTCAGGTGTTTTCAAAATATTGAACATGTTCATTTCTTCAGGTGATCACTGGAGACACCTGCAGGCCAAAAGGTTTCAGGCAGAAAAGTAAAATACAACAGAACAACAGGAGAACAAATGTCATGAAACATGCAAAAGTTTTAAAAGGCACAAAACATTATTACTGATCAACTTGTTTTAACGAGCGTACACTGAGAGGTGACGCTCGTGAGGAGAAAGTCTTGTTCCTTCTTTAATCTGCTTCCATGAGTATTTTTATCTCTTAAATCGAAGAATTAGGAGGAGGATCATCTGTCGCTGTGAACACGGTGTGATGATGAGGGAGAAAACCCCAGAAGAAGAAGCAGCAGCGTCCAGTGATCATCCATGATCCAGAACTTCTAATAAACCAGCTAACGTTCATCTGTCAGGATAATGAGACTAACTCATCATGTGGCTGTTCTGTTGGGCCTCAGGACGCAGTTAACCAAACATCATGTTGACGGTACTTCACAAGCAGGTTGTGTTTTCTGTTTGTTTGTTGTTGGTTGTTTGTCTGTAGGATCACACAAACACCACTGAACAGTTAAATAATGTCGTTCTAGTTAAAAATGGAGTTTTTATTAAACTTATTTCTTATCTGCGTTAGAGACACTTCACTGTTCTATAGATTCATCTTAATGATATGAGTGTGACCATCATCACACGCACTTCACATCAGTAAAGAGTGAGTGTGTGTGTGTGTGTGTGTGTGTGTGTGTGTACCTGCCTCCTGCAGTGAAGATGACATCATCAGCCCGATCACGTGACAGTAAACAGTCTGTGTTTGTTGTTTATTTAGCCAAAACATACAAAACAAACCCACCAGTCACATCAGAGCGACACAAGTTTCAGAAAACAATGTGAAGCACGACACACTCTCCTGCTTCCTCCCGCCAAAATAAAAGCCCAGTTTGTTCTAGACAAATCACACTCTGCCGGCTGTTCAACAAAAAGCTCTGCGCGATTAAAGACTTGACATGATTCATAAACCAGAAGAAAACAGCTGTTCAACTCTTTTCCACTGCAGGAAGTTAAAGTGACGACGCGTCTCTGAAGCTGCTTTTTGTCACCAACACCACAATCACAAACACTATCCCAGTCCGACATCATGTAACATGCTGCTAACTGCTAATTAGCCGTCAGAGTCATCAGTTTTGCAGGAACTCTGTCTTAAACACAAGAATTGGACAGATCAACACTTTGACCTGATGATGGCGCTACATGAACGATTCATGAACGTCTTCACACAGTTTGATCTGAAATATTTTGAAACTTGTTGAAATGTTTCGTCCACATTAGCCGCGCTCACATTAGCCGCGCTCACATTAGCCATTAGCACGACTAAACTCATGGATCACATGACCGTGTTTAATTTAAAGTACTCTGAGCAGCGAGCGTCTGCTGTCGTCTCAGGCTGCAGACGGCCAACACAAGCTTGACTGCCTGTAGTCTGAAGGAGAAGACTCAACATGGAGGACGACACGATCAAACAGCCCGTCGGTTCTGCAGAGTTCAGGCTGCGTGAGGCTCGTTTGGTTCCTGCAGTAGAAAAGAGATATAAGATTAAAGAACCCAGAACCTTCTGACGGAGAGACCCGGCTCTGAGACCCACTGCAAGTCTTCACCTCGACTCAACTCGGCTTTCTCTACATCTAAACTGGAAGTCGCAGCAACGGCGGCGGCCATTTTAATTTCCCCGCAGTATCGATAATCCTTTCAGCCGAGGAGACGACGTCGCTGTCGCTGTCCGAGCTCATCCAACAGTTTCATATCGTAACAAGAGAAGTTTAAACAAACAAAAAATATTTTCTATAAAACTTCGTTCACATTTTTCTTCCGTTTGACTGACGGCTGGAAGTCGACGCGGTTCTGTCCCGTGTGTGGCTCCGGTTGGTACTACCCGCCCCAGAACCCCCACGCTGTCCGTCAATCATCATCCATCAGATCTGGATAACTGACAGTCCGTCTGGTTTCCTTGACGACGCTGCAGTGGGGGTGTCGGGGTCGGAGGTCAGATGTGTCGAGGGCACCACGCTCCCTCCAAGGCAGCCATGTTGATTCCTCTCAGGTCGCCGAAGTCGTCGCCGTCTCCGTCGCAGTACTCGCCGTCATCGTCGTGGTCGTCAAAGCGAGTGGTGTAACTGGTCGATGCCTTCTGCTGTAGAGACACCAGACAGCGTTTCATCACCTCTCTTCATGCAGGAACAGAAATAAACAATCTGGTTTCATTGCTGCGTCTCCCACAGAGACACAAGCTTCGGCCTGATAACTTTTAAAGGATCGATTCATTTAGGAAACAACATCTGCAGAAGTTAAACACATGAAGGAGCAGCAGCAACAGTCGTGTGGTAGTGTAACTGTGTCTTTACCGTCCGGACCACCGGCTCTCTGAAGGGAGGACACACCATGTGGAAGCGAGGGATCGCCACGTGGAAAACTTCCTCCTTATTGGCTACAAGAGACACGACGACATGAGACTGAGCATCACCGAGCTGAACCTCTGCACAGCTTTTATTAAGACTCATCATGGCTGTACACATTAATCTGAACACCACATCATCAACAAGCCGCTCACCCAGTCTGTGGAAGGTGTAGTGGCCCTCCATGTACTCTGACGGGGTGGAGAAGGTGGTGCAGCTGGCGTACTCGTGCACTTTTCCAGGCGTCATGACCGGAAACTCTCCTACACACACACACACGCACGCACACACGCACACGCACACACACACACACACAGATTGAGCAGGTGGTCTCAGCTGACCTCAGTGGATCTGTTCAGGTGATCATGTGATGCGATGCGAGCAGCGTACCGACCACGCCCGGACCCTGAACTTCCTCCACGTTGCCGTCGGAGGTGGTGATCTTCCAGTAGCGGCTGTCGAGCTGACAGGCAGCTTCAGGCGAGGCGCCGCTCGACATCTCTATCCTGAAAACACAGGAGGAGCCTCGCTGTGAGACGCATATAAAGATGGACGACCGGTCACAACTTCCTCCCGCCGAACAAAAATGAGGTGGATGTTACTTGAGGAGCACGTCGCCCGGCCGTACCTGATGCGGTAGGTGAAGAAGAAGTGCGGTGGATGGACGGAGGACAGCTCTGGCAGGAAGGAGGTAGAAACGGAGACGGTGATGTCACCGGTGGTCGCCACGCAACCTTTATCGTGCACATACCTGCAGACAGTCATGAACATGTCGGTCGTTGAACGATCGTTGACAAGGCGCAGACTAAAGAGCTGGTATCTGTTCACATGCATTTCTACCTGAAGATCTGGTCTCTGATGATGGGATATTCTCCTGTGACCACGTTGTGGACGTACGTCGTGAACCACTCCAAGAAACAGGAACCTGAACGCACAGGAAACTTATTATTCTTCACCGTCCTTCTGTCAGACGGATGTAAACAGGAAGTGTGATGTTGTTGTGGAGTCACGCAGCTACAACTTGAGATGGTTTTAGTCAGAATGTGTTCACATGTTGTCAGATAGTCTCCATTAATATAAGCCGAATCAGCTGTTAGCAGTTCCTGTTAGCAGTGAGCTCGTGGATGTACAGACAACTATCACTGCATCACTGTGAGACTGAAGAAATCTTAAAAACATGAAGATTCTCAGTGGAGTTCTGCTCTTATACGAAGCGTCTCATATTTATAAGTTTAATCTTCAGGAAGTTTAAATCTAAAAAGATGTGAATGTTGACTGAACGGACCTGTGATGAACATGTCGATAGCTGAAGGATCCTGAGCCGTCTGATCCTGAAACACAAAGACAGTCATATGTTTTAATACAGTCTTTAATCCACTCCACTTATATTTATTACATTTATTTCATAATCTGCCACAAAACTTCTTCGTTGTCGTTTGAGTCTCTTGTTGTTAAACCATTTGTCCACTCTGAGCCGCCGTAGAGACGTTGTTCGACTGAAACCTTTTTTTTTTTACTTCTTCTCTGAGGGAAATTCATCACTAATTAGTTGGTCAAAGTTTTTCTCTCAGCACTCTTTGTGAGGTTTATTTTGACAGGACAGGAAGTTTACGTACGGGGCAGGGGTAGAAGCTCTCGAACATCCGGCGCCCCTCCGCCGGCTCCAGAGCCATGTACTGGCTGAGCCCGGTGTGGAAGCAGAAGGTGAGCGGGAGGCAGCGTCTCATCCCCTTCCTCTGCTGGAAACCTCCGGCCGCCGTCTCCACGTCCAGCAGCACCTCCGACCGGTAGTGGTTCGACAGGGACATGCTGCCCATCAGCCTGCCGACAGACAGACAGACAGTAAGACCGAGAGACAGACAGACTGGAGGAGACTCATCGGACTGATACCGACCCGGGGATCACCAGTTTCTGTCCGTTGTGGATGCGGTACGAGCAGCGGTAGTCGTCTGGAAGTCTGCAGCTGATCTGAGCCTCGATGTCGTTCAGCTCCACCTCTGTGGCGCCCTCTGATGAGGAACACAAACAGACAGTGAAGACGCAGGATCACAACAGCTGGAGGACGTCTGTGGTCGCTGCCGTGACGTCACCTTTGAGCGAGGCGATCATGCGTGGACACCTCTGCTGCAGGAAGCTCTTCAGCTGCTCCCAGGCTCTCTTCAGCACCGGGTAGTACTGCATGTAGCGGCCCAGGTCTCTGTAGTACTGTTTGAACAGACAGTACCAGGACACACCGCTCTGCAGCCGGTCCGCACTGAACACACACACACAGACACACACACAGACACACACACACACACACACACACACACACACACACACACACACACACACACACACACACACACACACACACACACACACACACACACACACACACGACTGTTAATGTAGACAAACAGCAGGTTAAGCTAATTCACCACAACAAGATGACTTTGTCATTCAAAGGTCAAACGATGGAAGTCGTCTTGTGTCTCTTCATAGTCTTGTTGATCACACAGCCTTCAGTCTTCATGCTAAGCTAAGCTAAATTCATCCTGACTCCAGCTCAGAGTTTAAAAGAGAAGAAGTGTTCTTCACGATGTTGAACTGTCCCTTTAGTCAAAGCACAGTGAACAGTACTCACTCTGTGAGCAGCCAGTGTTTGGAGCAGAGTGTTTTCCACAGCGGGTTGTGTTTGGACAACTCGTTCAACCTCCGGCTCACAAAACTACAACTGGAGAGAGACGGACGTTAATCAGCACATGTAACAACAGACACACTGTAACAAACATCCTCAGCCTGTTTCTGATCCTTACAAACTCAAGACTCTACGGTTTCATTAGTATTAAAATTACTCTCGTAATATTTAAATGCTTTCACCAAACCCGTGATTTCACCATCCGCACATTAGTCATTACAGTCTCCACATTTTCTGTTGCTTGTCGTTATTCATTTAAATTGCCATTTCATTTATTTACTCTGAATTATTTAGTCAATAAACATATTTAACCGTGTGTCGTTGTCTGTGCAGGTTTGCTTTTGATGTGGAGAACCGAGGGAAACTGTGTAGAAGTCACTGCTTCAGTTATGAGATTGAATAAATTGATCTGAAATTGGAGGGGGAATCACAACATCTGTGCTGTCGAATGGTTTGACAACAGGGCCGTCACACTTGTGTCATCCTTTGCTGGACCTGAACCTGTGCAGATGATTCAATGCTGGGACAAAGCCACCAGAACCTACATTGAAGTTGAGAGGCCTTACATTGTTGGTGCCTACAACAAGTACAGGGGAGGTGAGGATTTGTTGGACTCATTTACAGCCAAAAGTTCCCCATCAAATCCCGTCGCTGGTACATGTACATCTTCTGGCACACCATCATCCTCGCTGTGGTCAATGAATGGCTCCTCTACGAGCGGGACTGCAAAGCTCTCAAGATGTCTAGCAAAGAGACAACGAACAGGAGACAGTTTCAGGCACAGCTAGTATCCTCTCCCGTCCTGGTGAACACAACACTCCAAACTCCAAAGAGAGGAAGAGAGGAAGACCCTCTTCAGGCAAAGGGAGCCCAGCAACACAGACAGTGACATCAGGAAGCCCTCTGAATGTCGAAGAGACCATCCGAGAGATGTGCACACCTCCCATTGGATGTACGCAAGGACCTAGTTGCGCATCTCCCAGTGAAGACAGGGAGAGGACGCTGCAGACACTGCGGTAAAGGACACACCAACACGCAATGCAGCAGGTGTGATGCTCACCTTCGCTTTTCAGAGGACAAGAACTGTTTTTGGGACTTTCACTACCAATGAAAGTCAGTCATGAAAAGAAAAAAAGGAATGAAGAAGTTGTTAGAAAAAGCTAGTTTTATCCTGTTTGAATGTTTTTTTTAATAAATGACTTCATAAAAATATGACTATTGTGTGATTATTATTAATGTGACATACCTTTATGGGGCTAAGTTAGCAATCAACCCTGCAAATCAACCCTCAGCTGTTCTGACTTGTTGTTCAGACAACCTGAGTACAAATACAGAAATTCTGCTCCCAACCGGGCCAATGCTGCAATATTACACCATGTCTCTGTGACAGTACTTCAGTACTCGTCTTACTTTAAATCATATGAAAACTTCCTCCACTGCTGAAAATCATCCAACAATAATTAAAGTCCAGTCTGATGATATCATTACTTTATGAAATGTAACCATGTTAACTGTCCACTGCGAGCTAACAAACGTAAACAAACAGTTAGCAGCTGTTAGCAGGATGCTAACTGTACTGAAGCTCTGGTTCTGACCTCCATGTTAGCTCGATGCTACATGACAGCTGCTGTTTGTTTGTGCCTGCAGTGGCTTCTGTCAGGAAACACCAGCAGCGTCTCTCTCTGCCTCTCTGGTAGGGTTGGCACTAAATAAACAGCTAGCTTACATGCTAGGATAACGAGCTGCTAGCTTGTGGTCGGAGTGAACGTCCTGTTAGCCGACAGAAGCTAGCGTGACAACATTACACTGACAGTAACTTCTCTACGTCTCCCCCGGCCACCAGCAGCACGGGTCTCTGCGGGCTGTCCTCGGCTCACTGTCACTGCTGCCGTTTGTTCGTGTTGTTGTTAGCCGCCTGTTAGCTTAGCAGCAGCCGCTAGCCCGCTGCAGCTTGTTTACTTCCGCTCTTTAACAAACAGACGCTGTTTCCTGTCAGTCTGAGCTCGGGGCTGAGGGCGGACCGGCTCTCAGATACATACTGGATCAGGTCTCTGAAGCCCAGGAAGGACAGGACGTGCAGCAGCGGGTCTGAGGGGAGCTGGTCCATCCGTAACTCCGTGGAAGCTGCCATTGTTAGCGCCGCTTCTTCTTCTGCTGCTTTTAATGGCGTCTGCTAAACAACGTGAGAGAGGAGCAGCGCCCCCTGCCGTGTGTGGGGCAGCGTGCAGCAGTAACACACTCACAAACACTCACTCTCTTCACACCAGGCTCGCTTCTCCCTCTGCAGACTGCCAGCTGACTATATAACAACAACAACAATAAGCTAAACAGAAGGTCAACATCTTAAACGTGACAGGATGTGCGATTCAAAATAAATATTATATTTATATATTTGTGTCTCTGTGGTTGTTTTGTGAAGATTTCAAAGACCCGTCTCACTGTTCGTTTTATTACATTCCCGACATAAACACCGTTTTGTTTTGTTTCGGTCGGCTCTTGAGCGTCTCGGCCTGTCGGCTGTGAGGTAGCTGACCTGAGCCATAAGACACCTTTGTGTCCTCATCAGGGAGTCGAACCCTCTCACTGTTAGAGTCGGCTCACTTCTGCCTTCATGTAATACTTCTTCCATCGCTGTACACAAGTCAAACTACAGCAGAGTGTTTGTGTCTCGTACTGCCTGATCGAACCCTGCCGACAGACCTTCACCTCCGTATCTGAGAGTAAATATTTGCTCTGCGTTGTGCCGAGTCAGACAGAATCAGTGGAGAATCAAACGGACTTCAGCGTGTGTTCAACTGCAGTTTACCTTTTACTTCATTTTATTCACTTCATGTTGTTCATTTGTGTTGTTTGAACAGTTTTCCAGGTGTGGGCGGAGGAAAGGGGACAAGATCTGAACCCTGATGTTAACCCGACCTTTGACCCCAGCAGCTGGTCGTTTACACAGCTGACGTCTTTACAAACAGCTGAAGAACAAAAGTTCATACGGTCACTGCCGATCGGTCACAGAGATGCTCAGACCCATTGTCATTCCCTCTGGCGCCACCGTCAGGTACAACCAGGAAGGAGCAGAGTATCAACATCTAGAGGCAGGTATTAGATCTTATAGGCAGCTTAGGCACCTCTCCATCTATATACATGTAGAGATGTGTTGTTGACTTTATTGTGCATTCATTATATTATTGTATATATAAGTATATTCACCTTGTTTGTTTTTATCAGTGAAGACAACTTCTAATACAATATCATTAATAAAACACTGAAATGTACCAAGCAGCCAAAGGCCTTAGGGACAGCTAGATTATCAATACATTGATCAGAGCTGGGTACAAGCCCCAATCCCAAGATGTATCGCTGATTTAGAGGAACGTGACAAAGAGCAAGAACATCCAGGGGACGTGCCGGACCAAGTCTGAACGATAGAGGTCCCCCTGTGTCTGGAGTCGGCTCTGACCCATCAAGGTACGAACTCACGTCTTGTGAGATGGAGCCAAAGACCAGAGGTCCCAAGGCGTCAACCTGGGCTTTGAATTCCCCAATCCCAATCAATCAAGCATCCACGGGTGATCCAGATCTGATCCATGGAGGCCCCACCATGGATCAGACTGGCCTCTGATCCATAGATGCATTGCCACACAGGCTGTCCTGTGGTGTCTGGCATCAGGGCGTTGCCCGTGGATCCTTGAGTCCCATGGGTTGCAATATCTGCCCTCCGTGGATTGGATTTGTTCCAGCTCGTCCTTCAGATGCTTGATCACATCAGGATCTGGGGAATTCAGAGGCCAGATCGACACTTTGGCTCTTTGTCTCTGGCCTCACCTCGCAACCTACAGGACTCAAGGATCCTACAGGCTGGTGCCAGACACCACAGGACACCTCCAGATGTCCTGTTTCCATGCCTAGACAGCCCAGAGCCAAGTCAGATCCATGATGGGGACTCCCATGATGCTTGATTAGATTAGGATCTGGGGAAATCAGATACCAGGTCTTTGTCTTTGGCCCATCTTGCAACCCACAAATCGATCCAGTGGTGCCAGTCACAACAGGACATCTCTAGAGGTCCTATACCATACCCTGACAGATCAGAGCTAAGATCAATCCACATTGGGGCCTCCATGGATCGGACTTGTTCTGGTGAGTCCCACTGATGCTTGATTAGAGAAATTTGGAGGTCAGGTTTTGCGGTTTGGAGCGTACTTGGACTGTACTGGTGTTTCGGTGGGTGGTCCAGGTCAAAGAACATCCACAAGAATTGAGTTATGGGGAATTTGGAGGCCAGGTCGATGCCTTGAGCTCTTTGTCACGCTCCTCAGGTCATTCCTGAGTAGTAGCGGTGTCGTAGGGCACATATTCCTGCTGGGGAGACCACTGTCGTCAGGTAATGCCATTGTCATGAGGGGGTGTATTTGGACTGTACTGGTGTTTCGGTGGGCTGGTGTTTCAGAGTACACAGTAGCAGTACAAGTTGTGTCCATGTACTTGTCCTACATGAGAGAGCTGCAGTCTGTTGGCTGAGTCAAAGTAAACATGAGGATTCACATTAAACATGTCCGACTCATCAGGCCGACTCACACTTTGACCCTTTGGTCAATAATCCCCTGCACAGACAAAGAGAGGCAGACTGAGGCAGACTGAAGAGAGGCTCTGCTGGATCTGGTTCTGAGGATCTGCTTGGAGGTCTGGATCATGGTGGAACCATTATTTAAACCAGCCGCTGTTCTACTGCTGTTTCTGCTGCACGGCTGCCTGGCACAACATGGTACCTCCATCTTACTACATGCTTCTTTTTACTGGTGTCGTCGAATTAGAAGTAGTCTAGAAGTACTTCCTACCAGCAGGGAGTCGGACGATGTTATGATTGGTCGTATTAAGTGTTAATAATGTACTTTCAAACGATATACTTTGTGTACAAATATATGCCGCTCAAAGTATTTCACAGCCAGCGTACACAGAATCAAATTAAATCAGTCAAAAGAAGTTTAATATGTAGAAATATATAAAAGTATTTGTTGGTAAATGTGTAGTACTTCAGTGTTACTGCAGCTTCATCTCTTTTCTTAAAACATCAGAAAAAACCTTAAAACCACTGATGGAATGTAACTAGGTACATTTACTCAAGTAAAACTTAGAGGTACTTGTACTTTACTTGAGTATTAACATTTTCTGCTACTTTATACTTCCATGGATGGATCAGATACTTTAAGACTTTTACTCGAGTACGACTTCTGGGTACTTTTTACAACACTGTCAGTTTATCACAGTCAACATCAACACATCTGGAGCTACGTGGTTTTCACTGGACAGGAAGGTAATCTGAAAAGTAACTAGTAACTAAAGCTGTCAGACTCACAGTATACAGTATATGTACGTTACTTTACTGATACTTTTGATACTTGAGTACATTTACCATCAGGTACTTTAAGACTTTTACTCGAGTACTGTTCATGTGGGTGACTTCACTTTTACCAAAGTACAACATTTTGCTGATGATGCTGTACTTTTTCTATGCAGGACTTTTACTTGTACAGTAATAGAGTATTTTTAAATATCGATATTACTGCTGTTACTTAATATTTGTATGTACTACAAGCATTAATTCTTCCTTCATGACGGTTTTAATGTTCAGTCTTGTTAAAAATACTCAGAGAGGTGATTGAAATATTTAGCCGGCCCTCGCTGACTTGAGCAGAATAACAGAAACACGCTGTTAAAAGACCGTAAAACAGTTTTAAACCTGCAGGAAACGGTGATCTAGATGTTTCTGTCTGCAGTTTTCCTCAACAGCCACGTGGCCTCGCAGGTGCTGGTCAGGAACCGTCGAGCCAATCAGCTGTTTGAGGAGGTGAAACCAGGTGACTTATCTCTGACGCTCTTCTTTACTCAGCCTTGTGTTATTTGTACTTTGTGTTACTTTTTTGGCTTCTGGCCTCTAAAATGAAGCAATATTTGACAAAAATTCTGACAAAACAATGATTATTTGAGTCTTTGAAGTCCGCTTCAATATAACATTGACAGTTGTAGACACTCTTTTACTAACATCCTTCACTTTTAAGTACAATTTTGAGGTTCTTGTACTTTACTTTGGTATTTCATATGTTTCAGGGGTAAAGATTGTGTTTTTTATTTTGCTAAATTTCTTTAAAGCTTCAGTTACTTTGTAGATTTTCATTATTAATACACACTTAATAAAAAATTAATGTTACTTATAAATGATGCATAATTACATCTAGCTAGTTGTATGTAAAGTAATAAGTGATGAAAAATCCCCGTCTGCATAATGAGTACTGAAGAGTAATTCCTCCCTCTAATTCAAACATAAGTGTGATTAATGAATGTGTATTGTTATCATGATTATTAATATTATTATTAATGTGCAGGGAACCTGGAGCGAGAGTGTGTGGAGGAAATCTGTGACCATGAAGAAGCCAGAGAGGTGTTTGAACAGACGGACAAAACAGTACGACTCAGTTCTGATTTCATTCACTCTACTGTCCATTAATCTGAGTACTGAGTTACTGCAGTAGTAGAAGTAGAAGTACTGCAATCTAACCAGGAAACGCTCTCTCCTCGCTACAGGAGACCTTCTGGAACAAATACCTGGGTGAGTACGTCTGCTTCAGTCGCAGCAGAGAAGACCAGCTTCATCCTCCTTTTCTATGAAGTCAAGTTTGATCAGATGTTTGCTGCAAACATGGACAAAGTCCACAAACACACACAATCCTGAGTACACAAACATCTATTGACCCGTCTGTCTGTCTGTCTGTCTGCCTGCCTGTCTGTCTCTCAGACTGTAAAGGGACTCAGATGACTAGAACTCAAGATAACATCGACATCATCAGACATTGTATAGAAGGTAAATATGAACAGAACAATGTGGAAAAGTTCATCTTATAAGATACACATGTCCACTGTGTGTGTGTGTGTGTGTGTGTGTGTGTGTGTGTGTGTGTGTGTGTGTTCAGGTCAGTGTGTTGCTGGTACAGGACTAAACTATGCAGGAAACATCAACATCACAGAATCAGGCATCCAGTGTCAATACTGGAGCAGCAGCTTCCCACATCCCATAATAAGGTAACTAACCCACTAACTAACTGTATTCACTAACATCTTAACTAACTAACTAACTATGTTAACTATACTAACTCTGTTCACCTGTCTGCTCACCTGTCTGTCTGCTCACCTGTCTGTCTGCTCACCTGCCTGCTCACCTGCCTGTCTGCTCACCTGTCTGCTCACCTGTCTGTCTGCTCACCTGCCTGCTTACCTGTCTGTCTGCTCACCTGTCTGTCTGCTCACCTGTCTGCTCACCTGTCTGTCTGCTCACCTGCCTGCTCACCTGTCTGTCTGCTCACCTGTCTGCTCACCTGTCTGTCTGCTCACCTGCCTGCTCACCTGTCTGCCTGCTCACCTGTCTGTCTGCTCACCTGCCTGCTCACCTGTCTGTCTGCTCACCTGCCTGCTCACCTGTCTGTCTGCTCACCTGTCTGCTCACCTGCCTGCTCACCTGTCTGTCTGCTCACCTGCCTGCTCACCTGTCTGTCTGCTCACCTGTCTGCTCACCTGCCTGTCTGCTCACCTGTCTGCTCACCTGTCTGTCTGCTCACCTGCCTGCTCACCTGTCTGTCTGCTCACCTGTCTGCTCACCTGTCTGCCCACCTGTCTGTCTGCTCACCTGTCTGTCTGCTCACCTGCCTGCTCACCTGTCTGTCTGCTCACCTGTCTGCTCACCTGCCTGTCTGCTCACCTGTCTGCTCACCTGCCTGCTCACCTGTCTGTCTGCTCACCTGTCTGCTCACCTGTCTGTCTGCTCACCTGTCTGTCTGCAGGGAGTTTAACGCGTCAGAACCAAACAGCATCCTGCACGAGAACTTCTGTCGTAACCCTGACAACCATGCGGACGGACCCTGGTGTTACACCAAAAACCCGGTGATAGCGAAGCAGAAATGCAGCGTCCCCAAGTGTGGTGAGTATCTGCGAGTACTACTAACTTCGTACTGAAGTACTACAACTACACGACATATTGTAAACATACACGTACAACACCCGCCCACTTCCTCAGGCGAGCCTTTCGTCCCGACCACCGTGGCCCCTGAGCCAGTGAGGACTGGCGAGTGTTTGCCAAACTATGGTGTAGACTACGTTGGCGACCTGGCCGTGACCCTGGGAGGTCACACCTGTCTGCTGTGGTCATCACCGGAGGCAACGGCCCTCAGTCGAGGCAAAGAGTTCATCCCCGAGGTCAGCCTGCCTGGCAACAAGTGCCGTAACCCTGACAACGACCCCGAAGGCCCCTGGTGCTACGCCAAGGTTAACGGAAACGTGACCGTCGACTACTGTGACCTCCACCTGTGTGGTGAGTATACAGAACAGTCCTGCACCTGTCTGTCTGCACCTGTCTGTCTGAACCTGTCCGTCTCTCTCCACCTGTCTGTCTCTCTCCACCTGTCCGTCTGAACCTGTCCGTCTCTCTCCACCTGTCCGTCTCTCTCCACCTGTCTGTCTGAACCTGTCCGTCTCTCTCCACCTGTCCGTCTCTCTCCACCTGTCTGTCCCTCAGAGGACTCGTTGGGTGAGGACATGCAGACCACAGAGACTGAAGGCAGGGAGCGCTCAGTCTTGGGGCCGGCCAAGAAAGTGTTTTTCAATCCTCGCACATTTGGACAAGGAGAGGCAGGTGAGTAGTCCTCCAGCAGGTAATCCAGCTCCGACTGGTGCCGACCCGTTTGTCGACTCATTCGCTGGCTGCTTGTGTCGCAGAATGTGGACAGCGGCCCTTGTTTGAAAAGAAGGGCAAAACGGACAGGAAGGAGGAGGAGCTGCTGGAGTCGTATAGAGAAAGTCGCATCGTTGGGGGCGACGACGCTGAGGTGGCCTCTGCACCATGGTAACCACAAAGAAAACAATAAGCTGTAACCATGGTAACCATATCGTACAAACAAGACAATCAGTAGAATGGTATGAAGTTGCTGTATGAAGTGAAGATGTTGGTGTTTGCAGGCAGGTGATGCTCTACAAGCGCTCCCCTCAGGAGCTGCTGTGTGGAGCCAGTCTGATCAGTGATCAATGGATCCTCACTGCAGCTCACTGCATCCTCTACCCGCCCTGGAACAAGAACTTCACCACCAACGACATCCTGGTCCGTCTGGGAAAACACGACAGGGCCCAGTAAGATTTCCTGACTGCATGTGTGAACAGACTAAAGTCATTTCTTAGAACAAGACTGATGAGAATATTGACGACACTGTCCAGGTTTGAGCGTGGCACCGAGAAGATCGTCGCAATCGATGAAATCATCGTCCACCCAAAGTACAACTGGAAGGACAATCTGAACCGAGACATCGCTCTGCTGCACATGAGACGGCCGGTCACATTCACAGATGAGATCTTTCCCGTCTGCCTGCCCAGCAAGAAGGTCGCCAGGACGTAAGACGAACACAAACATCTTCTGAGTCAGCTGTTGATAAACCTTGTAGTTTCTGAATGTGCTCTGTGAGTCGTCTGAAGGAGGTTTTCCCCCACAGCATGCTGACTGAAGGCTTTAAGGGTCGAGTGACCGGCTGGGGGAACCTGAAGGAAACCTGGAACCCAGCAGCAAGAAATTTACCCAAAGTCCTCCAGCAAATCCATCTACCAATCGTGGATGAGCAAATCTGCCGCAGCTCCACAGCAGTCAGGATCACAGACAACATGTTCTGCGCTGGTAACATTATCATTTCTATTTATTGAAGAGAAAACAAGTAAACCAGACGGCTTTGTGGCTGTTGACGGTAAACTCTTGTTAATGAGTCTCCAAACTGTGTTCGTCACAGGTTACAAACCAGAAGATGACAAACGTGGAGACGCCTGCGAAGGAGACAGCGGCGGACCGTTTGTGATGAAGGTGAGAATCACTGATCACAGTCAGCAGACAAACGTGTAATAACTGGTGATGTCGCTGTTTAATTAAACTGTCCGTTAATGTATTTGTTAACAAGTTCAACTCCTCATGTGGGCAAACATAAGAGGAGGCTCCTCTTCTGCTCGTCCGGGGTCAGGTCATGGTGGGAGCAGGCTAAGCAGGGTATTTCAGACCTGTTTCCCCAGCATGAAGTGAGTTCTGGGTCAACCCGGGTTCTCCTCCCAGTTGGTTGTGCCCAGAAAACCTCCAAACGGAGGCTGTGTCTTACAGAAGAGCTTCTTCATAATGCTGTAAATGTTGTCTGTGCAGTACCCAGCAGAGAATCGCTGGTATCAGATGGGGATCGTGTCGTGGGGTGAAGGCTGCGACCGGGACGGAAAGTACGGCTTCTACACTCACGTGTTCAGGATGAGCAGGTGGATGAGGAAAGTTATCGAAAAAGCAGGAAGTGACTAAACACACTTCCTGTTCTGTCTGTCAAGCAAGATGTTGCTAATAAAGTTTGTTCACATCCTAACGGGCTGTTTCGTTGTGCGTGTGTTGTGATCATTGACTATAAACAAAACCCGTGCAGAAGTTCCTTCAACCCGCATTCCTTCTGAGGCAAACCAAGCTGGTTCTGGGCTAGTGCCAGTGCTGGTTCTGAGTTGGTTCAACTTGTGAACCTTTAAAACCGGTTTAGTTGGTCCTTGGTCATGATAACCCCGCCCCAGCCACTAACATAAGCGGTTCTTTGTTCTGGACCAGCACAGTGTCGGCGGTGCTCTGGAACCAGTTTCCTGGCTGAGAGATACGAACTGGTTCCAGAGCAGGAACCGGCTCTGAACCAGCACCTGAACCAGAAGGTTGAACCAACCAGCCACAGGGCGACGCCACAGAGGCTTTACACTTGATTGTGATAAATAAAGTATAAATCGAGTCAGAATATTAAACACAACAGCTTTTATATATGCAAAGCACAGATACAAAATCTCCATGGCAACACAAACACAGGTTTCCCATTGGACGCTCAGTTTTTCACACATCATCGTCAGGTAGTCATCAGTTTACCGCTCGTACTGGAGCTGATTTCATCGACAAACACAAGAAAATAACAGTTATTCTTTACGTTTGTTTGTTTACGAAGCAGTATACATGCAGAATGACACATACATGACATCATCGATGACATCATTAAATCACAGCGCATCCCTGTCACGTGAGCAGAATCACCAGTTTTTGAAATGTAAATAGTGTTAAGTGTTGAAAACCAAACAAATACGTACGCCGATCCAACAGAACCAAACTCCTGTCGTCACAGTCATCACATCTCTGTCGGGTCAGTCTGTGGCGTCGGCGGCGGACTCCGCCACCACCTCGCTGTCAGCAGTCCTGTGTGTCAGCAGGTGTCTGTTCAGGTGAGTTTTGCGGGTGTAGCTCTTGGGACAGTAAACGCAGGCGTACGGACGAACGCTGCTGTGAGACAACATGTGTTTCTTCAGATCGAACTTCCTCCTCAAACATTTACCGCATTCTGGACACGAGAAGGGTTTCTCTCCTGCGGACACAGACGACAGCGTCACAGCATTTTACTGAGAGAAGAAACTACAAATAATCCCAGAAAACAACAGAGAGGTTTTAACAAACAAACAATCTGTTGGGTCACAAAATGTGTTTACTGCTCCGGACGATGATCAGATCCAATATATTCATAATCACTTTTTTCAGGAATTGTGGGTAAAACAAATAAACAAACAAACAAAAAACACTACATTGGCTGTGACGCAGCATGTAATCTGTAACTAGAAACTAAAGTAATCACATAAATGTAGTGGAGTGGAAGTATAAAGTAGCAGAAAATGGAAATAGTCAAGAAAAGTACAAGTACCTCAGTATAGTACTTGAGTAAATGTACTTAGTTACATTCCATCAGTGAAACAGTTCTTTGTGTAACTGAGATGATTACAAACACTTCTCCAGCTCTCCTGTATAGTATGACATCATCACACTGTACCTGCGGCGCCCCCTGCTGGCTCTCACCTGTGTGTATCCTCCGGTGCTCGGTCAGGTGACAGGAGATGGAGAAGGCCTTCCCGCAGTCCTGACAGACGTACGGCCGTTCACCTGTGTGAGTCCTCATGTGTTTCTGCAGGTCTCCTCCAGACGGCCAGCCCTTCCCGCACACCGTGCACACGTACGGGCGCTCCCCGGTGTGCCGCCGCACATGCACGTTGAGGCCGGCGAGCGCGGTGAAGTCTTTGGGGCAGTATGGGCAGCGGTAGGGCCGCTCGCCGGTGTGCGTCCTCAGGTGTCCCTCCAAGCCGTCGCGTGTCTTGAAGCGTTTGCCGCACTGCGGACACAGGAAGCGGCTCTCGGTGGTGTGGCTCGCCCGGTGCGAGTGGAGGCCGGTCAGAGAGCCGTACGTCTTGTTGCACTGGTCACACTGGTACGAGCGGAAGGTGTGTGTGCGCTGGTGGATACGAAGCTGGGTCACTCCTGAAGAACACGGATAAATACCACAATTTATTCATGAGGGTTGGTGAGACACAAAAAACACCTCAAGATCTCAGGAGCTTCCAGCTGTAAGACGCTATAAACGCCCCCGTGCTCCCACTTCAGACGGGGTGCACGCTAACACTTTTAGCTCAGCAGCTACAGAGAAAATTTGATCTTAAAAAGGGTGTGAAGAACATCTTTTCAGCTCAGCTTTGGACCTCAGGGCTGCTGGAGACTTGGATTACACAGGACGGATATGGATTTGAAAAAAAGAAGATTTTTACACCCACAGTCAAGTGCAGAGTCAAACCTGGAGGAATAAACACCCGGAGTCACGAAGGAATCTACTGGATGAGCTGTATGGAGCAGTTTTCATTTTTTTTAAGGAGATGTGAACACTGACAACACTCAGCAGAATCTGATGCGACTCCGGGTGTTTACTCCTCCAGGTCTGGCTCTGCACCTGACTCTGGGTATAAATAACGTCTTTTCAAATCCGCTTGGGATCTCGGCTTCTGGAGACTTGGATTACACCAGACAAGCTGTAAGGATTTGAAAAGGTGTTATTTACACTCACAGTCAAGTGCAGAGCCAAACCTGGAGGAATAAACACCCGGAGACACATGTCAGGTGAGATTTCAAAAACTTGAAAATGAACTCAGCACGGTGAGTCAGGACTGAATGACTGCTGTCAGATTCAGTGTTATTTCCGCCTGTCGGTCGTTACCTGAGAAGGTCTGGTCACAGAAGCGGCAGTTGTAGCAGGGCTCCGCCCCCTCCACTGAGTGCGACTGCAGGTGTCGCAGCAGCTGCGTCTGAGAGCTGAACGTCTGATCGCACACCGTGCACGTGAGGTCCGGCAGCCGGTGCTGCAGCCGGTGGGCGTCTCTCTCCTTGGCCGACTCGAACACCTTATCACACCTGCTGCAGGTGAAACCTCCTTTGTCCATGTGGGTCTGCTTGTGATTGGACAGGCTGGACAGGTGGCGGAACTCCTTGTCGCACTGGCCGCACTGGTAGACGGGGCGGGCGCGGTGGCTGCGCTGGTGCGACAGCAGCTCGGCTTTGGTTCTGAAGGTGGCGTTGCACTGGAAACAGGTGTGGGTCTTGAAGGGGCGGGGCCCTGGGACGCGTGGCTCCGGGGGGCGGGGCTCTTCCTCGGGGTCACCTGGGAGAATCTGCAGGTTGATAGCTCCAGTCGCCGTTAAGGCCGAGCCACAGGACTTGTTGGTACGCAGGTGACGGATCACCTGAGGACAGCAGCGGTGGAACAAGTACTCATGAAAATACTCTGTTACGAGTTACAAGTAACTAATCATTGATGTATTCATGTGTTCGTATCACAGTTGAGAGTAGAATATAAAACTACAGTACAAGTACCTCAAAAATTGTACATTACTTGAGTAAATGTACTTAGTTACTTCGCAGCACTGACCTGAGAGCGGTAGATGAAACATTTGCCACACTGAGGACACTTGTGAGCCACCCGCTGAGAATTGTGGGAAATGCTGTACAGTGCGTTGGCTGTGACCTCAGAGCAGGACTGATCTGATTGGTCGACTGTGAAGAGAGGCGGAGTCAGAAAAGACATTCGGCATTTGGTTCACTTGATCAGTGTGTGTGTGTGTGTGTGTGTGTTACCTGTGTCTTCTGATTGGTTGACAAAGTTTCCAGGTGAGTCCTTCAACCTGACAGGAGAGAAGGTGATTGGTGGACAGATCAAAGGAGGCGGGACACAGCTGAAATCTGAGCCAATTAGGAGGACTCACCTGTCCACCTCCAGAATCACAGGTGGTGTGGCACATTCGTCTCCACCCTCCACTGAGCTCTGATTGGACGCCTCCTGCTCCTCCGGTGACATGGTCTCACCAATCACAGTCTCCTCCACCTCCTCCTCCTGCTCGTCCTCCGCCATCACCACCACCTCCACCTTTACCAGCTCCACGTCCAGCTGGATGGGACCGTCCATGGCAGAGAGAGGGTCTGACTGGACCTCTGTGTCGACGGGAGGAGGGTCAGGATTGGTCGGTTTGGTGAAGAGGGGGTGGGACCAGGCTGAGAGGAGGATCTTCTCTGTGTCGTGACCCACTAAGAAAAAATATGATTGAAGTAATCGATAAACAACAACAACAGAAAATGTGTTTTTTATTCGACAAAGCTTTTTGTAATTTCGTACCCATGGTGGTCGTTCGTCCCAGCAGACAGCTCTGATTGGTCAGCAGCTCCCTCAGATCCTCCCTGTCCGCTTCCTGCAGACAGTCCTCCACACCACCAGGGGCAGCATCGAACCAGGAAGACACCTGAGAGACACGCCACATTAAATTCAGTTGACTTGTGTGCAGAGCTCCACTGAGAAACATCATGTTTTTGAGTTTTCTTCAGTCTCACAGTGATCCAGTGATAGTTGTCTGTACCATGAGTACACTGCTAACAGGACGTGCTAACAGCTAACTCGGCATATTGGTAAAGGTAACATCATACTTCCTGTTTACGTAGCTCAGTGTCGCACTTTGACAACTCTTTATACTTATACTTCATACACTTAATAATTCACATGTGGGGTATTTACTGACATCTTTTATGTCGTAGCACAAAACATTTCAATCTCTTGAGCTTGTGTTAACCACAGACCTTATTTCAAACATCTAACCAAACTCCATTCAAAAAACATTGACTTTAAGAGGAGGGAGCTAACGACATTCACATCAGCCTCTGCTGTGCTTTGAGGGTGCTACTAGTAAGATCCTGTTAGCACGCTGAACTGAGATAGTCCACACACTACACCAGACATCCTACAGCTGAGACATGTTGACGTTGTGTGTGTGGAGGAGGAGTCACTGAGGACCTGTTTGAAGTCGGGCACAGGGAACAGCTGCTCGATCCTGGACAGGAAGTCAGATACGAGAGACTGGAGGGCGGAGTCGAAACTCTGGTTGAAAACCTCCTGAAACAAACATGAACAGGACTGTTGGCACCAAACAGAGACCTCTGTGCTGCTGTATCATGCAGAGGCAGCACCGACCTGCAGGAGGCGCTGTCTGTCAGCTGGACTCTCCGTCAGCGTATCAGTCAGAGTCACCAGAGCAGAACAACATTCATCGAGCTCTTCATCAGCCTGCCGACAGAAAACAGTCGACACTGAGCGGAACAGAAAATAAAACATTCACCTTCAAAGTAAAATCGACAGTTTTTTACATGGAGTTTGGAAACTTATCAGCGTAATTATTTTAATTTCTGTCCGGCCGATTTGCAAAGTTTTGGGGCTTTTATGTAACTAAGTTATTTTACTTTTTAGTTTTTCTTTTTAAATCAAATTGACTGACAGAATAATAATAATTGAATGTGTTTGTCCATAATAAAAGAAAATAGTGAAGAGGAGGAGGTTAGAGACGCAGTCCGAGTCTCACCGCTGCTTCGGAGACGGAGTGGATTTTGTCCAGACAGGTGTGGACGGCTTCAGGGTCCGGGTCACAGAGGGTCACCTGAAGCAAGAGTACTTGAGTAAATGTACTTAGTTACATTACATCATCGTCTGGGTCATGAGTCATCGTCAGTCACCTTGGCTCTGAGCGCCAGCAGCAGCAGACTCCTCTGTCTGTCCGTCAGCAGCTGTGGGACGGCCTCGGTTACCAGGGAAACAAAGTCCTCCAACATCCCATAATGCTTCACGCTCTGCTGGCGTGCGACCTGCCACATGGCTGCTGTCAGCAGGCGGAGAGGAGGGACAAGGAGGCGCAGGGAGGACAGGGGGGGAGTGGAGGCTGTGGAGGACATGATAACATTAAAGATGGCGGCTGATGTCTCTGGTGTTGTTCAGGCTCAAGTATCACACAGACGGATCAGGTGAAACTGTGACTTCTTCTGATCCGGTCCCAGAAGTAATAATGAGCAGATTTCAGCAGGGAGTTTGGTTTGCTCCCACTCATAGCCAAACTCCATTAAAAAAATGTAAGAATTCTTCATTAAAACTTTATTAGACTGGATTTCACACAGTGTAGACAGAGGTGTTACTTCAATCATGGCTCATGTAGTGTGTCAGTGCCACCACACCTTAAGACAGGTGAACATGAACACTAATACTACCATCAGTGAAGTGTTTGTGTCTAAAAATGACGTTACAATCAACTCAGCTGTTACTTCTTCCGATCTGACCACATAAGTCAGAAGTGGCAGACTTCAGCATGGAGTTTGACTTGCTTCCATTCCCAGCAAAACTCCATTGAAAAAATAATAGATTTAAGGATTTGTTGATTAGCGACATAGTAAAACTTACATAAACGGGATTTATTCACGTTGCCTGAATAAAGACAACATTCCCTACAATTCGTCATTAAAGTTTAACACAGGACATGGATCTTTTTCCTTTTTTGACGCTTTTTACAGTGTCAGCAGTTGCCACAGCAACATGTAGTGCGCCTCATATTAGTTCATTATTTGAGGATGTGGATGATGATGAATGAGGACATGTAATATATAAATATGTAAAATAAAGACGATGTGTGGTTTTACAGGAGAGTCACAAACAGAGGCTAGTCCAGGAAGGCTAGCTAGTTGGCTAAAACGACCAAACGATAATACATTTTATCCGTCTCAAAACGCTTTTCTTTATTAAAATATTCGCTATTTTGTATGTTGCACACATGCCGAATTAAACTACAACCACAGACGAGTCGTAATGGCAATTGTGAGATTTTCTTTTACATTTATTACCTTTCCATGGGTCACACAATGTTAAAATCGTCAGTTTTTTGCATGGAGTTTGGAGCGTATCCGTCCAACTATCAACAACACAACTTTGGCTAGCTGGCTAACGTTTGCTCCTTCATTAGCCCGCCGAATGAGACGCTCCTGGTGAAATACAGTAAACTGGTCATTAAACGTCATCAACACTCACCCATCATACTTCTGCTGTCGCACTCCTCTTGTCCACGTTACAACACTGCACTAAAACAGGTTAGCACGGTGAGCTAACAGCTAACCAGTGTTTACAGTCCAGCTAGCTGCAGCCCCGCCCCTCACACCGGAAACACACCAATCACTTCCGGTCGTGAAGTGAGGTTATTTTGGCCTCTCGTGCAGGTAAATGATGACGTTGTTGTATTTGTTGAAGGACTGTGAGCACGCTGAGCAGCACCGTTTATATAGTCAACATAACTGAAGTATCATAAATAGTCTGTTCTGCTATTTCATTTTAATTATTGCCCAAAAAACAGAACACAAGACTAGTTTTATAATGTTTACAACATAAAGTACGGAGGACTAAACTGAAAATAAATGTATTCATTGATTTATAACATTTTACATGAATAGATATCTCTGCTCTAATCAGCCTCTGAATTTATCCACCTTTGTATAAATTCAAATATTTATTTATTTATTATTTAATTAATTTAATTTACTTTCTGTCTTTATTTCCATTTGCATGTGAAGACAGCAGCGATGAACAAATATTTTCCCTTTTGATGAATCTGTTTAGTCTTTAATGAATCTGAAATAACTTTAAAATGATCTTAATTAAAGTGAAGTTCATTTTATCACCACATGACACTGACACTAAATATCAGTCATTTAAAATAAAAAGTGAGCAACATAACCCTTCATTGTGAGATTTATCAGATCAATGAAACCATTTATCAGTTACTCACCAGTGAAACGACAGCGATTGGCTCCTCTCTCACCTCTCACCTGACACATAATCCAGGTGTAATCCCTCCTTCCTCCTGTGCTTCAGTAACTGGATTAACAGACTTCAGTTGACAGCAGCCCAGAAAGCAAACGAGGCAAACCGCAAGAAGGAGACGAGAAAACCCACCAACACGGAGGAGAGAGGCAGCGAGACCGGCCCTGTGGAAGAACCGGCGGCCATTTTGTTGGATGGCTGTTGTTTTTTGTATGCGTCTGGATCGGAGCGGAGCAGATCGGGATCAACAGTCAGGACTGGACCTGTGGATCTGATGCTTCGTCATCCTCTCCTTCCTCCTGTGCTCCTCTCAAACGGTCTACCGGCCAACTGCTAACTGCACTTAGCTTCAACTAGCCACTGATACAATTAAATTCAGTGTTAACTCATTTAGCTTCTTTATTTCAGCCTGTGACTCCAGCTGCCTTAGCATTAGCTGTAAATTTAGCCTGATTGTTACTTAACCCAGCCTGGTTTTCATTTAACGTAGCTATTAGCCTGGTTGTAATTAACCTAACTAGCTTGACTGTAATTTAGTTTTGTTAAAATTAAACCTTGTTGTTCGATAGCCTGGCTGCAATTAAATCTAAATTTAGCCAAGCTTCAATAAAGCCTGCCTGTAAAATGTTAGCGTTTTTTTGTTTTAGCTAGGTATTAATCAGACCCAGTATCTTTGGTTGTAGTTATTTTAGCCTAGCTAACAAAACTTGGCTGTTAATTACTTGAACTGTACACTAAGCTGAACTGGCGCTAATTTAGCCATTTTGTAAATTAACCCTGCTGCAATTTAACCTATGTTTAATCTAGCTGGCTATAATTTAGCCTAGCTTCAAAATCCAGCTTTGCCTAGCTTTCAAGTTAGCATGGCAGGTACAAAGCCATAGTGTAATTTAGGCCTAAAAAACCTAGCCTTTTTGTAATTTAGCGAGGTCATACTGGCCCATGGTATCTGTTTATAAATAGCGCCTGGCTAACAATGCCTGGCTATTAATTACTTTAGCCTATTCAGCCTCGTTTTAAGTTAGCCTGGCCGTTTTAAGTTAGCCTGGCTGCAATTTAACTGAAGTCAGGTTTAATTTAGCCCGACTGTATCTGAAGTCAGGTTTAGCTGAGCCCGACTGTATCTGAAGTCAGGTTTAATTTAGCCAGACTGTATCTGAAGTCAGGTTTAATTTAGCCTGACTGTATCTGTATCAGGTTTAATTTAGCCCGACTGTATCTGAAGTCAGGTTTAGTTGAGCCTGACTGTATCTGAAGTCAGGTTTAATTTAGCCAGACTGTATCTGAAGTCAGGTTTAATTTAGCCAGACTGTATCTGAAGTCAGGTTTAGCTGAGCCCGACTGTATCTGAAGTCAGGTTTAATTTAGCCAGACTGTATCTGAAGTCAGGTTTAATTTAGCCTGACTGTATCTGTATCAGGTTTAATTTAGCCCGACTGTATCTGAAGTCAGGTTTAGTTGAGCCTGACTGTATCTGAAGTCAGGTTTAATTTAGCCCGACTGTATCTGAAGTCAGGTTTAATTTAGCCAGACTGTATCTGAAGTCAGGTTTAGCTGAGCCCGACTGTATCTGAAGTCAGGTTTAATTTAGCCAGACTGTATCTGAAGTCAGGTTTAATTTAGCCTGACTGTATCTGTATCAGGTTTAATTTAGCCCGACTGTATCTGAAGTCAGGTTTAGTTGAGCCTGACTGTATCTGAAGTCAGGTTTAATTTAGCCCGACTGTATCTGAAGTCAGGTTTAATTTAGCCAGACTGTATCTGAAGTCAGGTTTAGTTGAGCCCGACTGTATCTGAAGTCAGGTTTAGTTGAGCCCGACTGTATCTGAAGTCAGGTTTAACTTGACTGTAAGGTAACAAAGCTACCGGTTTGTTTGCTACTAAAGCATAGTTGGCTGTATCTGTTAGCTCCAAACACACAAACAAATCCTTGCGATGAATCCGGACAGAGAAGAAGCTGACGTGTTCTCGGACACAGAAGACCCGGAGCCTCTGAAAGCAGCAGAGGAGGAGGGGGATGAGGAGGGGGAAGAGGAGGAGGAAGAGGAGGACGAGGATGAGGAGGAAGATGCGAGGATCTTCAATGCCTGGATGCATCGGTACAGAGGAGGCGAACGGCAGGAGAAAATCGGAGAAGAGGAGGGTGAAGAGGCGCCAGAGGGGGGAAGACCTGAGAGCAGATGCAGCATCGAGCCACCGGTCCGGATGAGGGCCGACCGCCGGGCCTCGCTGCCATGCCCGGTAAGAGAACCAGCAACTCAAAGCCGGTTGTACAGTTGCAAAGTGTCTCTGGTGAGGCCTAAAATAAACCTTCATAACTGGAGGACTTTGTCCAGGTTTAGTCCAGTTTCATCTTTGACTTGATTTTGATATCAACTCATCTAACCTTCAAATGAAGCATTTTAAAAAGTCCTAAAATCTCCAGAAATATCTCAAAGTTGTTTCACCAACAGACGGCTTCCCATTTTGACTCTTAGTACCACAACTTCATGTATTGTCAATCAACAGACACTAGAAGTCACTCTTGGTTGGTTGGTTGGTTGTTGGCTGGTTGGTTGGTTGGTTAATAGATTTCCACTTGGATGGAGGACGGGTCTCAGCCCAGAATAGACCACATTAACTTATAGTTCAGATCCAGATAAGGTAAAGGGTTTCCAGGATTTTTTTCTCACTTTCTGAAACAATAGCTGTCTCATTTCAGGGGCTGCATCCTTCGAAGGACCCGGCCTTTGCGGCCTCCGAAGGCGAGTCCTTCGGAGAGACCTTGGACGGTCTAGCCTTCGGAGTATTTCCTGGTTGCGTCACCAGATGTTCCCGCCCCTTACCTTACTTCACGATTTCTGCCGCCCAGGCCCGTGAAAGAGAGTTGACTGAATGGATTTTATGGTTTTCTGAACGTCTAACATTTTGAAAGTGAAGGCTTTTAAGGCTTTACTTCCAACGGCATGATGCCAATTTATGCCGTATGCTAATGCATCACCAGCGTCACGTATTTTAACTTAAAGTTAAAATTTGGAGGTTTTATAGTCCCTTCAAGTTCAACATATCTGGCGTTGGACGTTCAAATGAGTAAAAGCCGAGTATAAACTCAATACTTACATTTAAATGTCATGTCTGCGCCACTTGATGTCGCCATCAAGTGGGAGGCTGTGAAGGATAGTAGCGGTGCGTCCTCCAAAAAGAGAGAAGGGCAGGCTGCATTTGAAGGAGCCTTCGAATTGGGACGGCCTTCCCGCAGCGTTGTGACGTAATTGGCCTTCAAATGAGCCCTTCGAAGGATGCAGCCCCTGAATTTGGACACAGCTAGCGAGTGACAGGACATTAATTGTCATTTTAATTTCCTTCTCAGGGAATAATTCACAGATCCTGATGAAAATAATCAGCTGTTTTTTGTGGCTGGGGTCTGTGAGTGAGTACAACTTGTTTTAGATCTAAATTAAATCTAGATGCAGCAGATGTTAATATGTTTTATTGGATTAGGCTTATTTGAGTTGAAGGGGACTGTCGGGCCCTGGCGGAGGTATGCACTCTTGTGATTGGCGTCCTAGTTGTCAATGTATGCACCCTGACATGATCAACTCAGCAGTCAGCTTGAGGCGTCCAGTGAATCCTCTTCTTGTAAACATGGGACCTTCCTCATCAGGTCCATGTTTGTGTGCTCGCCTGCAGCAGTTAACTCAGGTGACTCACCTGAAGGTACATTTACTGCAAGCTCCTTATTGTCAGGAGTGATGAGCAGCCGGACCAGTCGGATCACTTCATCCCAGTTTATTTAATCAGCTCAGAGAAACCCTGAGGCTGGAGAACACCGGCGAGGTGCAGCTGGTCCAGGAGGTCTCGTTAGCTGTTCACCTCAGAGCCTCTCAGGATCCATTTTTAGCTGCATTAGCATGAGCGTTCTGCTCTAACGAGGGCGGCTCAGTGGACTCTGAGCTCTTTGGTCCAGTTGGGTGTTAAAGAGAAGCCACTAATGAGGCTTTTGGACTCGTGGTCTTGTTTATTTTTGCTTGTGTAAGTGGATCAGTGAGTCAGAAGAAGATGAAGATAAAATGTTGTGACTGGTGTTGAATCTTGAAATCAGGGGGACCAGTTGAACCAGATAACGTCTCTGTCTCTGTCTGTCCAGACTACTCTGTCGTCCATGCAGCTGTCTCGGCTGCACTCGTCCACTCAGGCTCCGGTGACGGCGAGGGTCCTCCTGCGCCGCTCCTCCTCCCGCCGCCTCCTGCCGTCGCCGCAGGAAGCGATCGCGCCCACCCCCGAGCGAAGACCCTCCCTCATCCCTCCGATCCCAGAGGCCACAGCGCCCGAGAAGAGGAGCACGTTCAGGAGACGCAACGTCATGTCGTTGGTGGGTAGACGGGCGAGAAGAGATTCATGTTGCACGATTTAAACTTTAAAGGATTACTGCAACAGATTGATGTACAAGTACCTCAGACGTGTACTTCAGTCAGTACTACGAGGTGTTCTGAGGGTGTTTGTGCTGTGTTTGTGCTGCAGAGCGACGCCTACAGTGTGTGTCTCATCTGCCACAACGACCTGAACCAGGGCAGCGGCGGCACCAGAGAGCTGCAGTGCACACACACCTTCCACAAAGAGGTAGCACACACACACACACACACACACACACACACACACACACACACACTATGAAGCGGTCTCAGCTCTGTCTCCTGTCTGTTCAGTGTATAGAGGAGTGGCTGTGGAGGAAACAGTCCTGTCCCACCTGCCACGTCCAGGTGTCCATCCCACAGCCGGCCTACTGGAACTCCACCAGGGTCAAAGTCCCCTAACAGCGCCAGGAGGAGACAGTGACATCATCAGCCTTCGCCAAAACCTGAGGAGGGGACTGTGACATCACCAGAGTGTTTTAGTGTTGGATGGTGACGTCACTTAAGTCCTCGGGAACATCCACCAGTCAACTGTGACATCATCACAGTCCCCAAAACGTTTAGCAGATATCTATGACATCATTAATTCAAGAGGACAGTGACGTCAGAGTCCTGGAAAACGTCATTAGGAGAGGACGATGACATCATCAAGGTAGTCTCGAATCATAAGCAGTGGACTCTTACATGAATCACACGAGCCGTCCAGTGGTTAACTGTGACATCATCAGGGCCCCATAAAACGTCCATTCATAGGGTGTGACATCATCAAAGTCTTTAGGATCTAAAATGGTGGACTGTGACATCGTCATAGTCCCCCTATCAGAGGACTGTGACGTCATGACATCATCCAGACACATGACAACATGGAGCGAGACGACGATGTCACCATAAACGTGCAGTGATGACCTCATGACAGAGTTTAGCAGGTAGAGTGAGCTGGATGAATGAAACCACAGTGACCTCACTCTGTGTGTGCGTGCGTGTGTGTGCGTGTGTGTGTATGTGTGTGTGCGTGTGTGTGTGTGTGTGTGCGTGCGTGTGTGCGTGTGTGTGTGTGTGTGTGTGTTAGTGATATTTTTACATTTGTAGCTGCGTCGTTCAGATTTTTGAATAAAGTTTGATTGAATGAAGACGTCTTGTGTGTCCTGATGTTTGTAAGATGTAACAGTGTCAGGTACAAGTACAAAGTAAAAGTACTCATACCTCACAGTGGAAATACTCCACTACAAGTACAAGTACTGCATTCAAAACCTTGGAAGTACTACAGTATAAGTGTTTACTATTAAATCTGACTGATCTAAATCTAAACTGTAATCTGAAAAGTAACTAGTAACTGAAGCTGTCAGATGTAGTGAGTACAAGTGTAAAGGTGTATTAAATGGGAATACTCGAGTAAATCACCTTGAGTTTGTTCTGTTACAGTACTTGAGTAAAAGTACTTAGTTACTTTCCAGGTTACAAACACTGTTAAATGATGGTAATGTAGTGAAGTGTTTAGTAATCATCTCAGTCACACAAAGAACTGTTTCCGCTGATGGAATGTAACTAAGTACTTTTACTCAAGTACTGCTCTTAAATACAGCTTTGAGGTACTTCCACTCCACTACATGTTGTGGTGTCGACCTGTAGTATAAAGTACATACATGGAAATATATGTATCATTCAGTTGTACTTGTACTTTTCATACTTAAGTACATTACCATCAGATACTTTAAGACTTTACTCGAGTACTGTCCACATGGGGACCTCCCCGGTGAGATGGAGGAAACAGCGCCCCCTCTGCTCCCCCTCTGTCTCGCTGCGGCCAGAGGCGGTACTGCAGGCGGAAGTGCTGCACCTGTTGCAGTTGACGCCTCTTCTGCAGTAACTTCTCCACCCAGCGACCTGCCGCACCTGAAGCACCATCACCTGGGGAGCTCGTGGACCGTCCAGGAGTGTTTGGGCCGCCGTGAGGAGGAGAGCAGGACTTCATGGATAAACTTAAGAAGGTGCTGAGCGGGCAGGATGACGCGAGCGCGGACGGAGGAGGGATCCTGGAGGTAACGGCAGCTAGCTGTTGTTGTTAGCATGTTAGCTTCTGTCTGCTTCATGAGCTCACCTGTTTGAAACCGACACACCTCACTAACTGTAACTCTACACATGTTGACTGATGGAGGAAGTCTTCACATCAGTTACTGCAGGAAAGTACTCACAACACTTTAAGTACTCCGTTACAAGTAAATATCCTGCAGACTACTTCTCAGTGAGAGTACTGTTATCTACACCTGGTCTGACAGAAGTCTCATATTACTCTGATTAAACTTATTGTAACATGAAGCTCACTGTTAGTTAATGTCATGTCTGACAGTCTGCAGTGTTTTCATGTCAAACATCAGTTCACTGCTTCACATCCTGGAGTCTGATGGAAACCTGTCAGGTCAATATTTCTTCTAGCCTGAAGCAGTCCTGCTGCTCAGCCTGCTGCTGCTGCTCAGCCTGCTGCTCAGCCTGCTGCTGCTGCTGCTGCTGCTCAGCCTGCTGCATGGATGGGAGGGCTCATGCCTTAGTCATGACGAGGACTCAAATTATCAGATACAAAGTCAAGTTAAGAGACAAAAAGTCATAATTTTGAGACAAAAAGTCAAATTATGAGAGAAAAACTCATAATTATGACATGAAAAGTCAAGTTTAGAGACAAAAAGTCAAAATTATGAGACAAAAAGTCAAATTATGAGACAAAAACTCAAAGTTATGAGATAAAAAGTCAAATTATGAGACAAAAAGTCAAATTATGAGACAAAAAGTCATAATTATGAGACAAAAAGTTATAATTATGAGACAAAAAGTCAAATTATGAGATAAAAGTCAAATTATGAGATAAAAAGTCAATTATGAGACAAAAAGTTATAATTATGAGACAAAAAGTCAAATTATGAGATAAAAGTCAAATTATGATATAAAAAGTCAATTATGAGACAAAAAGTCATAATTATGACACAAAAAGTCAAAATTATGAGACAAAAAGTCAAAGTTAGTAGATAAAAAGTCATAATTATGAGACAAAAAGTCAAATTATGAGACAAAAAGTCATAATTATGAGACAAAAAGTCAAAATTATGAGACAAAGTCAAAGTTATGAGATAAAAAGTCAAGTTATGAGACAAAAAGTCATAATTATGGGATAAAAAGTCAAATTATGAGATAAAAAGTCATAATTATGAGATAAAAAGTCAAGTTATGAGATAAAAAGTCATAATTATGAGATAAAAAGTCAAATTATGAGATAAAAAGTCATAATTATGAGATAAAAAGTCAAGTTATGAGACAAAAAGTCATAATTATGGGATAAAAAGTCAAATTATGAGATAAAAAGTCATAATTATGAGATAAAAAGTCAAGTTATGAGATAAAAAGTCATAATTATGGGATAAAAAG
>NC_140206.1:866439-936439 GCF_965226575.1 Pagrus pagrus
TCCTGTGTTGTATCATGAATCTGTGAGCTGTTCTCGTTGTGTCGACACTTTTAATAAATCTGTTGGTCTGTTAAAGAAGCGACCGGTTTCCTCCGCCTGTCTGGACGCATGTTGATGTCTTCTCTTTGATCTGTAATGTGTCTCGTCCGTCTGTGTGTGTTTTCTGATGTTTACCTTCCTCCCTCGTCTTCTTCACACCTGTTAAGTCTGTAAATCTCTGTAATCTCCGCCCGCCGCTGCCTGCTGATTAAAGCACACACACACAATCAAACACACACTTAAGCACACAGTCCGGGTGTCGTGTGTCGGAGCTCTCAGACGTTCTCCGTTTGGATCTGACCTATTCTCCATTACATGCTGATCTGAACAGCTGATGGTGTTTTTCTTCAGCAGCGTCACATGACATTTAAACCTCCAGCAGGCGCCTCATCACTTGTTCTACCCTGGTGTGGTTCAGACAGGTTTAACGGTGGCACAATGTTTTTTTACTGCCACATATCCTCCAACCAGGCGACGTTAACGTCTCGTGTCCCTGTCCACACAAGTGTTTTCTCTTTGGAGACAAACTTTCAGATACATCTCCTCCACATTATTTTCAAAGTGTCTGAAAACGACCGTGTGTCAGTGAACAAACATCAGAGCTCAAATCGTTCATCCGTCCCCGTGACTCAAATATCCAGCGTCCTCATCCACAACGAAACATGAAGCGCTTATGTTTTTTCTCGGGAGGAAGACATTTTCATGTATATCCAGTCTGGAGATTAAAACCTGAGTGAAGCTAAAATCTTTGTGTTTCTAAATTAAAAAGCGACATCGTCCAGATTTTCCCTCCTGAACAGCCTCAGGTGTTCTTCACATTAAACTGCACAAACAGATTTTTCCCCATTTTTTTCTTATTCAAAGTTCAGTTTTTCTTTTCTAAAAGAACGTTTGATTAATTCTTAGTGATTTGCAGGTTTCTCTCTGTGCAGACGTCTTTTAAAATCTTCAGTTTTGTTTTTTGCACCAAAATGTGAGTTCAGTGTTTGTATTTATCTACTTTAGTGTTTCTAAAAATTGATCCAAAGAAAATAATTTACGTTTTTCGTTTAATGAATCATTGACTTGTTAATCAGTGGTGATATTTTCCTTGTGTTGTGATCGTCATCACGGGCCGATGAAGCCTCAGAGAAATTAAATCTGAGTGGTCGAGCGAGGTAGTGTGTGTGGCGGAGAGAGAGAGAGAGTGGTCGAGCGAGGTAGTGTGTGTGTTTGTGTGATGGAGAGAGAGAGTGGTCGAGCGAGCTACAGTCAGACTGATATCCTCTGATTGTTTGTGATGTGTTCAGTTAGAGGCTGAGCAGCTTCACATTACAAACCTGAAGTCAGTCCACTCTTTAATTAAGTCATTAATATTATTAATATTATTAATATTATTATTAACAGTTGTTTTGATAAACACGTGTTTTGTTTCTGGATTATTTCACCTCGTCAGCTCAGAGTCGTGTGTCACAGGTAAGTCCAGGAGCTTTACTCCTTTAAAATGCAGGTGATCAAATGTTAAAAGTTAAATGTGATGTTTGAAACATGTTTTTATTGAATATTGGTTTGAATTTTATTGAATTTTATTAATCACCTGATCGCGTCTCCTCACGTCAGTTCAGCGTTTTCCACAGAGATTAAAATCCTCCGCTCCTCCAGCCGATCATAATTAAGTCGTTATTTAATTAAAATAAACGCAGTATGTTCATTTATGCATCCTCACACACACTCCTTATTTTGTTCATTGTTAGAAAAACACAAAAATAAAAGTTTTAATTTAGGCCTCGGATTTATTTAATTCTGAATGAAAATAAAGGTTTTAATGATTTAAAGTTCTTTGATGTTTAAACCTGAAATGTTATGGAGCAACACGTACATCCTGTCGTTCCTCCACATTAATATTTTACATGATTCTCTATTTCAATACAATATTGATCAAATCAAATAAAAAAAAAGATTTAAATAATGTTTTTGTATAAATTATAGGACTCTGGTAAAGTGGTTGTATTTACTCATCCATAATATAAATATAAAAATTATGTCATATTATTGTTTCTATAAAGTTTATTAATTGATCATATTGATTGTAGGACATACATGTAGAGCACAATGAGCTAAAAAAAAAAAAAAGTCAAAATGTACATTTAATTAGTTTTTCAGTGCAGAAAATAAAAAATAATTTATCCTAATGAATAAATAAATGTCTTATAATGAAACTGTATTAAATGTAGCTTTGGACTGGAGCCGGTGAAACACAAATAAACAGATGGACTGAACCTAACAGCCTGTCTGGTGAGTTCAGGGTCCAAAATGTTTTCTGTATTTTCTGTATATTCTGAGGTAAAAAAGGTTGGAGTCTAAAATTACTGTGAAAATGGTTTCAACTGAAGGTGACAGATCTGAGAGTTCAGCTTCTCTTCTGGAGTCTCAGGCTAAGATTGTTTTGGCCGAGTTTACATCAAACTCAGAAATATGATTTAAATTTAGGTGGAAATCAATTTTACAAAGACTGAAAGAAGCATTTTGAGGAAATGACACACAAGATAAAATATATAAATGCACAGGTATACAGTCTGACATCGTGGGGAAAATAATGTACATTTAGTCGAAATAAGAGTCAAAACTTTAACACATTTAAGGTACGTACGGTCAGGTGAGTCCTCCGGGTCTGTCACATGCTGAACAACTCAACACATCTGACGTGTGAAAACCACCCGTGATGAATGAATTCAGTCAGTCAGAGACGTCAGTGGAACGAGTGAACAATAAATTAAAGTTGTAAAAATATATCAATATATTGTAGTTTATCAATACTGTATGTTCATAATGATACCATATCACTTGTTTTTATACTGGTCATGTTTTCTGTTTCATGATTGATTGATTTTATTTATGGATATTAGAGAGAACATGAAGAGTTTCCAACATGTCATTAAACAGACACACATAACATTTACTATACAGACAGTAACATAACATTTATAGACAATAACATTTATAGACAGTAACATAACATTTATAGACAATAACATTTATAGACAGTAACATAACATTTATAGACAATAACATTTATAGACAATAACATTTATAGACAGTAACATTTATAGACAATAACATTATAGGCAATATTATTTATAGACAATATTTATAGACAGTAACAACAGTTATAGACAATAACATTTATAGACAGTAACATTTATAGACAGTAACAACAGTTATAGACAATAAAATAACATTATAGACAATAATATTTATAGACAAAAACATGTAGGCAATAACACATAACATTTATAGACTAACGTAATATTTATAGATAACATTTATACACAATAATATTTACAGACAATAACATGTAGGCAGTAATGCATAACATTTATAGACTAACAATATTTATAGACAATAAAATAACATTTATAGACAATAACAACATTTATAGATAAATCAATAAGCATGAAACTTCAGTCCCCGTCCTTATATGTTAACTTTTAGTCACAATCGTTACATCATTAAAGCATTTCACATATGAAAACATGATAAAAAAAGTATGATATACTCTCATGACCTGCCTGTTGTTATCTAGTCCAGAACATGGCCTCTAAACCTCCTCAGGATTATGATGCTGAATGGAAGGCTATTTTGGCATCAGGTAGCTCACAGTTCACTTATTAATACAGAAAACATAAAACCAAATGTTACCTTTGAAGGCTGTTGAGAAATTCAGCCTTCTTTCATGCAAAAAATGGAGGTAGTGGATGAGAATCCAACAGTGGTCCTTTTTATTTCAGTGTATTTAAGTGTCTGTGACCATAATGTTTTGGTTTTTTTTAATTGAAAATTCAAGACCAAAAAATATTGCCTTATTTAACCTAATTTGCCGTTGGGACTGCAGGTATTTTTCAGCAACAGTCAAACATTCACAAAAACATCTAAATTCAATCATTAGCTTGTTCAGTTTAATCACAACAACACTTGTGAGACTCAGGGTGTTTATTCCTCCAGGTCTGGCTCTGCACCAGACTCTGGGTATTTATTCCTCCAGGTCTGGCTCTGCACCAGACTCGGGGTGTTTATTCCTCCAGGTCTGGCTCTGCACCAGAGTCTGGGGTAAATAACAATAACAATATCTGTGTGCAGATGAAGGTGGAGGGGTTACAGGAGGATGCGGAGTCTGGTTCTCTGTCCTCAGCGGACCGGACGGCCACAGTGGTTCGTACCAGCGGGGCGGCAGTGTGCAGCCCCGGCTCGGCTGAGCGATGCATGTCCCGGCTGCTGAGTGCGGTGGAGAGCGAGTTGCAGGCCGGCCGTGAGAAGGGCGACCCGACAGAGAAGGAGCTGAGGGTGACACTGGAGGATGCCGAGCTGTGGAGGAAGTTCGAGCACATCACCAACGAGATGATCGTCACCAAGAACGGACGGTAACCATGTAGTATCAATTTAAACATCCACATCTGAACATGTTTCACAAAATGTGAGACTGTTCCTTTACGGTCAGAGAATCCTCTTACGTCAGCGTTCATGTTGTGCCGTTCACGAACAAACTTTCTGGGGTGATGACTTGAACTGATCACCTCCTGAAAGTAGCAAGTTGGACCTTTCATTGAACCATTAAATAATAAAGATTTTACTTGAGTCGATGGTCACCGTGTCAGATCAGGTGGTTATAGAGTCATACATTCTTGACGTGACTCGTCCGACTACAGGCTGCCATCTTTTGGAAACTTTAGACTCTGTCAAGAGCTGAGATGTTGACAGTGTGTGTTTGGTCCACGTTGAAGTGGTTGAAGGATTTTGTTTTCTCCACCTGACAAAGCTTTGAAACAACAGTTGGACCATCATGAACATAAACACAGAAAATATAAATGAATAGTTGAATAATTAAAGATTTTCTTTTAAATTTGGACAGAGTTTTGTTGGGAGCTCGTTCATGACTCCAGAGCTTCCTCTCAGTGAAGTGAATCATACTTTATTATGACGATGGTAAAAACATCATGTCCTCTGAATTTTCATCTCCCGTCGAGTCTTTTACACAAACATCTTTTCAGCTTATTGAATATTTTCTCTCAGAAATCACCCGAGTGTTCGTCTCTGTGACTCCGTGTCTGTGTTTGGAGCTGACTCCAGATCAGCGCTCCTGTTAACCGGGGTTATTCATTAGTCTCGATAGCAGCCGTCAGTGTCGCCCGTGTGTGTGTTTTTTTCCCGAGCCGAGGCGTGTTGACCAGTCGCGCCCTGCGGTGGGAAAACACTCCATTTACACCTGCAGAACGCCACTTCAACTGCTATTACTGCTGGAGAGCCGCCTGTTTGTCTGAACGTGGCGTTAGACGCATGAAAACTTCCAGAGGATGGAACTAGAATATTTTAACCAAAGATACTTGTACTTTACTTGAATATTTCCATTTTCTGATACTTTCTACTTCAACTGCACCAAAACTCAGAGGGAAATACTGGACTTTTAACTTTGCACATGAAGATTATACATGAAAAACTTTTGAAATATGAAACATTATAAAAGAAAGAAAAGAGTTTAAATGATTTCTAAATACTCAGTAAACGAAAACAGATCAGAAAACATCCTCCAAGATGAGAATGTTTATCATCACATAGTTTATAGTTTATAAATACAAATTTGTGATGTCGTTAAATAAAGTTGTACTGAATTGAATGGACTGTTGAGTTGTGTTCTCACATCATCACAAATGTTTCTGACAGAGTTCAGACAGAGAATCCACAAGTTTCCTCAAAGTTTCATCTGGTCGTCACTGTAACTTCAGGAGAGAGTCAGAGAGGAAGGAAGTCTGAGAACGAGACCAAACATGACGAGAACAAAACTTTAAAACTTCATTTTGGTCAGCCTCTGACTGAGCTCAGCACTCAGCAGAGACTCTGTTCTGGTTCTGGTTCTCTCTCTCCTCTCTGTAACGTTACATTCATGAAGTAAAGTCCATTTCCCCTCCAGCTCCAGTCAGCAGTCAACATTACAGAACAGAAACACCCGACAATGGAGGTCACCGAACACCTTTATAGTTGAAATCTTTATTCACCTGCAGTCTTTTCTTCATTTCATGGCTTTTTACGAAAATAACGTTTAAAATTAGGTGAAGAAGTGGAGGCAGTCTGTTGAGTTTGAAACAACAAAACAGATTTAAATTTTAATAAAGATTAAAATACAAAAACCTAAACAAAAAGAGTCTAAGTGCTGTTTCACAGTCAGCTGGACTTGTTTCAGTTTGTTGAAGACGTTTCACGTCCAAGAGGCTTCTTCACTTCTAACTAACTGGAGGAGCTGCAGACTCTTAACTCTGTGTGGGAATGTCCTTAAGAGGGCGTGGGAGTGTCCTTACAGGGCGTGGGAGTGTCCTTATAGGGTGTGGGAGTGTCCTTACAGGGTGTGGGAGTGCCCTTACAAAGTGTGGGGGTGTCATTGCATTGTGTGGGAGTGTCCTTACAGTGTGTGGGAGTGTCCTTGCAGAGTGTGGGAGTGTCCTTACAGTGTGTGGGAGTGTCCTTACAGAGTGTGGGAGTGTCCTTACAGTGTGTGGGAGTGTCCTTACAGAGTCGTTAAGGACACGTGTGTGTGTCCGTGTGGGTTGCTAGCGCCAGGTGAGCCCAGGTGTGAATGGTTGTTAAGCTGTCTGGGCAGAGAACTCAGTACTGTATTGTAGGTGGTGATCAGTGATGTCTTAGTCCTCCTCCTCTTTAAAGACGGTCGTTCCAGTTTGACATAGATGGATTCTTTCACTCCTCCTTCAAACCATCTGTCTTCTCTGGACAAGATGTTTACAGTGTTGTCCTCAGAGAAATGATTTGTCTCCTTCAGATGTAAGTGGACAGCAGAGTCTGGACCTGAGGATTAAAAGATCATCACTAATTAAATGACTAATTAAAAGATATAAGTATTGTTTTCACACACGACACTGCAAACATCTTTTGTGTTGTTGAAAGTAGGATTTAGAGACCGTGAGATGTAGAAAATACATGTTACACATTTAATATCACAATATTGATATTTACTTTAATATACTGGAGAGTGATTCGTTTTATAGATGTTAAGCAGATAAAATAACCAGATAAGAAGAACGTCTGTTTCAGGCCGATCCCGTGAATGAACTCGAGTTTCTCCAGCAGATTGTTGTGACCAGAGACACAAACAGGAGTAAATATGAAAAGGTTTTAAAAGTTGGAGAATATCTGTAACATTTTCTGAAATTATATGTTTTCATACATGAATGATGTTTTTCATGTACTTGTATCGTCATCAGTCACTACTGATGTAGAAGCTTCTTACATCACAACGTGAAACAGAAACCAAACAGTGAATTTCATCTGCTGTCAGAAAACATTTGCCACCGTTTGAAAAGTGCAGTGAAATAAATATGAATCATGTTCATGTTTGATGTTCCTGCAGCCGAATGTTCCCGGTCCTGAAGGTCAGCGTGTCGGGTCTGGACCCCAGCTCCATGTACTCCTTCCTGCTGGACTTCGTTCCGGCCGACGGCTGCCGATGGAAGTTCGTGAACGGGGAGTGGGTGGCGGCCGGCCGGGCGGAGGGCCGCAGCGAGGGGCGGGGCCACGGCGGCATCTACATCCACCCTGACTCTCCGAACTTCGGAGCTCACTGGATGAAGGCGGCGGTGACGTTCAACAAAGTCAAACTCACCAACAAGGTGAACGGAGGAGGACAGGTGAGGCTCAACTTTAATGTCTTCTCGTTTCTCTTCCGTCTTTACTTTTCTTCTTCTTCTGTCCATTATCAGCCTCTCCATGTCAAGAGCGTCTCTCTCTCTCTCCTCCCCGTATTGTTGGAGTGGGCGAGAGACTACCGCCTCTAATTAGCCACTTCAGCCCCTCTCCTCGCTCACTTCACCTGCTCGCCCCCTCGTAACCACGGGAACGGGATAAACAGCTCTTAATTGGCCGGCGGCAGTTTAATGCACTTCCTGTCGAGAGCCGTTCACCACTCAGAGAGGCCTTCACACACACACACACACACACACACACACACACACACACGTCCAGCACTACAAAATTGGCAATAATGTTGTTTATATTTACCCCATTATCCCTGTCCAAACACACACACACACACACACACACACACACACACACACACACACACACACTGCGGCGGGCAGTAATGCAGAGTTGGAACAGAGAGCTCGGCCATAATGAAATAATTGCTCAGCTTATTTGTACATTATGGTAATTATGTTTTTTACTGGGAAATTAATTTACCCATCATGCTTCAGATGGACGAGCGAGAGAGAGAGGTAAACTATATTCAAACACACACACTCCAGCTAATGTGGGCACTGCCAGGGTAAACACACACACACACACACACACACACACACACACACAGCGTGTCGGGGTCAGATGTGAAGCCAGCCTCTCAATCTGAATAGAAAACAGTTTGTTTTTGTGTGTCCGCCTGGAGAGCTCGGATTGGTTAATTGGGCCTCGTTAGTGAGGGGGAAGAGGAGGAGGAGGTGGAGGAGGTGGAGGAGGTGGAGGGGTTGATGGAGAGATGGACGGCAGATGGATAAAAGAGTGTTTGGGCCAAAAGACAAAGATGGCTCCACTCCATAAACTCTCCTGACTGACGGACAAAACCTACACCTGGACCTGCTGTTTGTTTTTCATTCATCAGAAGTACAAACCACTTCTCAAACTTTTACTTTCCAGTCCGGATCTCTTCAGACCGGACCGCTCCACATAGTCCTGATGGATACGAGAAGGTTCTGTTGACGTACTTTATTGAATGTTAAGAGGCAGTTACAGATAAATACATTAAAATTACATCAAAAACTTCACAAACCAGCTTCCACCCTGAGCGACTGGGTCCTAACCTCCGGTACCAGGGACACACATCAGGGTCTATCAGGACGCGAGGGAACGCTGTGATTGGACAAAAAAACAAAATGTTAAAAGATATTTGTTTTATTTATCTTGAACAGCAGTCTGTTCATTTAGGTATGGATCAGTGAGACAGGTTTAACAGGTGTGAACAGGTGTATTAACAGGTGTGAACAGGTATAAACAGGTATGAACAGGTGTATAAACAGGTGTGAACAGGTATAAACAGGTATGAACAGGTGTATAAACAGGTGTATGAACAGGTGTGAACAGGTGTATAAACAGGTGTGAATAGGTGTATAAACAGGTGTATGAACAGGTGTGAACAGGTGTATAAACAGGTGTGAATAGGTGTATAAACAGGTGTGAACAGGTGTATAAACAGGTGTGAATATGTGTATAAACAGGTGTGAACAGGTGTGTGAACAGGTCAATAAACAGGTGTATGAACAGGTGTATGAACAGGTGTATTTACAGGTGTATAAACAGGTGTATGAACAGGTGTATTTACAGGTGTATAAACAGGTGTATGAACAGGTGTGAATAGGTGTATAAACAGGTGTATAAACAGGTGTGAACAGGTGTATAAACAGGTGTATGAACAGGTGTATTTACAGGTGTATAAACAGGTGTATGAACAGGTGTATTTACAGGTGTATAAACAGGTGTATGAACAGGTGTATAAACAGGTGTATGAACAGGTGTATAAACAGGTGTATAAACAGGTGTATAAACAGGTGTGTGAACAGGTGTATTTACAGGTGTATAAACAGGTGTATGAACAGGTGTATTTACAGGTGTATAAACAGGTGTATGAACAGGTGTATAAACAGGTGTATGAACAGGTGTATTTACAGGTGTATAAACAGGTGTATAAACAGGTGTATGAACAGGTGTATAAACAGGTGTATTTACGGGTGTATAAACAGGTGTATGAACAGGTGTATGAACAGGTGTATAAACAGGTGTATTTACGGGTGTATAAACAGGTGTATAAACATGTGTATAAACAGGTGTATGAACAGGTGTATAAACAGGTGTATTTACGGGTGTATAAACAGGTGTATGAACAGGTGTATGAACAGGTGTATAAACAGGTGTATAAACAGGTGTATGAACAGGTGTATAAACAGGTGTATTTACGGGTGTATAAACAGGTGTATGAACAGGTGTATGAACAGGTGTATAAACAGGTGTATTTACGGGTGTATAAACAGGTGTATAAACATGTGTATAAACAGGTGTATGAACAGGTGTGAACAGGTGTATAAACAGGTGTATGAACAGGTGTGAACAGGTGTATAAACAGGTGTATAAACAGGTGTGAACAGGTGTATTTACAGGTGTGTGAACGTGTTTCTCTGTGTCCTCAGATCATGTTGAACTCTCTCCATAAGTACGAGCCTCAGCTCCACATCGTGTGCGTCGGCTCTCGTCATCGTCTGGTTTCAAACGTTTCCTTCAAAGAGACTCAGTTCATCGCCGTCACGGCCTATCAGAACGAAGAGGTGCGCGCACACACACACACACACACACACACACACACACACTATATAAACATGTGTAATGTTGGACTCTGTGGTGAAACAGTTTGTGATGTTCTGTGTGCAGATCACGGCTCTGAAGATCAAATACAACCCGTTTGCTAAAGCCTTCCTGGACGCTAAAGAGAGGTTTGATCTCACGTCAGAGGATTTAAACTCTGGGCTTCTACTTTTCTCTCACTGTCGACAGAGCCAGGTTCAGTCGGTCCGTCTCTCAATACTGTCTGACTTCCTGTCTGTGGCTCTGAGCTCCTTTGGTTCCTGCTGAAGACGTGAATCTTTAAAAACACCTCACAGATATTTAGTCACAGGCTGCTTTAATATCCCAACAGGGTAGATTACATTTGTGGAAAGTAACTAAGTTAGTTACATTCAATCAGTGGAAACAGTTCTTTGTGTAATTGATGATGAAAACACTTCACTACATTACCATCATGTATCAGTGTTTGTAACCTGGAAAGTAACTAGTAACTAAAGTAATCACATTAATGTAGTAGAGTGGAAGTATAAAGTAACAGAAAATGGAAATACTCAAGTAAAGTACAAGTACCTCGAGTACAGGACTTGAGTAAATGTACTTAGTTACATCATCACTGCCAGTTAAGGATCTGAGTACTTCCTGTAGTTGTATCAGTCTTTGAGTGAACGAGAGCGACGTGTTGAGCAGTCAGGTGTCACTTAGCACCTAGCATTTCTCACCAGGACACCAGAGGAAGTTAGCATTAGCAGGTGATTAGAGAGTTATTATCAGCTGTCAGAGCTTCAGCGCCTCGCTCGCTTGGAGTGATGGTGTCAAGTGAGAGAGATACAGAAACCACACACACACACACACACACACACACACACACACACACACACACACACAGGTCTTGTCCTAATGGTGTTTGATTTATCCTCCTCAGGAACCCGGGCGGACGGAGCTTACCGGAGTCGCTGGAGAGTCGAGCCGGGATTCAACCCTGTGAGTGAAGAAGCTTCATCAGCTTCGATTCATCACGGGACTGAAACACATCTGATTTCATGTTTCATGTGCAGAAAACATCCACGCTTTATATTCATGACAGGTTCATATGTAACGTTTGGATTGTGTAACATAAAATTATGTCTGTTGATAAATATCAAAATATTCCTGCATTTTAACTTAGTTTAGTGTTTATAAACATAATTATGTGTGTGTTTCTTTAAAGTGTTTCATATATTCTGTATTTACTGTATGTCGAAGGAAAACCGAAAAATGATTTAATTACAGTATTTAAATACAACAAAATGCTAAATTAGTTTTCATAATTATTTTTACGTTCTTGTCAGATTTCACATGTTTTAAGATGAAACTTCTTTGTCTATGTTAGAATCTATGTTAGAAAGTTTGTGTAGTTTAACATGTATGAAACGTAAATAGATTGTATAGCAGCTGTTTCATGGCTTAATATTGTAAACATGTTTATTTGAACAGTTTGATTTGAAAAACTTTCGATGTTAAATATTAACAGAACATGTGATCAGTGACACCTGGTGCCTCTCACAGCCTCAGTCAGAAACACAGTTCTGTGTCAGTGCTGAATGTCCCACATAATCAATGAGATCAATATTAGATCAATAGATGTAATGTTCCAACTGTGTGTGTGTGTGTGTGTGTGTGTGTGCGTGTGTCAGGTTGGTCGCTGTGCTCGGCCGGAGGAGGCGGAGCTTTTCCTTACGGCGGCAGCCTCCCACTGACATCACATCATCACCACGGTTACAAACACCACGGTTACCCGGGGCGACACACACCTTATCCCACCGCCTACCTGCCGCACCGCTCACACTCCTCAGGTGACTGTGTGTGTGTGTGTGTGTGTGTGTGTGTGTGTGTGTGTGTGTGTGTGTGTTACTTGCATATAATTTAGTATAAAGTTTATATACTACTATAAATATATACTTCTGTGTTTCTGATATAATATAAATATAAAGAATGAGGACGTTTTTCTATAAAGTATTACAACAAAAAAGAAAATACATGTACACACACACACACAAACACACACACATATATAAATACATATATATAATGAACAGACGTTTACATACTATATCTACCTGCATGTATATAATACAAACATTAAACAAACATTTACTAACGTTAATGTCCAAAATAAATATTTATGTACATTTATTTGCTTTTATTTAACCACATTCTCATATGTTGATATACATTTATTTATTATTATTTATTACATACATACATATACAAACATTTAAGTACAAGTGTAAACAAACCCTTTGGTACCATCAGTCACAGATAAACGTTTAGTGACGATATATCCAAACACCACAGTGTGTGTACGCACATAATAAAACACATTTCTGTACAGTTTATACACAAACATTAAAAAACATTGTATATGCTTTTATTTACAGTATGATGTACATATACAGTATACATGTATACTTTTACTGTATTTATACAAATATAAAAAACTATATGTATATATGTATATACCATTTATATACATATATACATATTTCCATTAAAAAATGTATATATACATATATATAAGTTTGTGTGTGTGTGTGTGTGTGTGTGTGTGTGGCGTGTGTGTGTGTGGTGTGTGTGTGGTGTGTGTGTGTGTGTGTGTGTGTGGTGTGTGTGTCTGCGTGTTGTGTGTGTGTGTGTGTGTGGTGTGTGTGTGTGTGTGTGTGTGTGTGGTGTGTGTGTGTGTGTGTGTGTGTGGTGTGTGTGTGTGTGGTGTGTGTGTGTGTGTGTGTGTGTCTGCGTGTTGTGTGTGTGTGTGGTGTGTGTGTGTGTGTGTGTGGTGTGTGTGTGTGTGTGTGGTGTGTGTGTGTGTGTGTGTGTGTGTGTCTGCGTGTTGTGTGTGTGTGTGGTGTGTGTGTGTGTGGTGTGTGTGTGTGTGTGTGTGGTGTGTGTGTGTGTGGTGTGTGTGTGTGTGTGTGTGTGTCTGCGTGTTGTGTGTGTGTGTGGTGTGTGTGTGTGTGTGTGTGTGTGTGTGTGTGTGTGTGTGTGTGTGGTGTGTGTGTGTGTCTGCGTGTTGTGTGTGTGTGTGGTGTGTGTGTGTGTGTGTGTGTGTGTGTGTGTGTGTGCGGTGTGTGTGTGTGTCTGCGTGTTGTGTGTGTGTGTGGTGTGTGTGTGTGTGTGTGTGTGTGTGTGGTGTGTGTGTGTGTGTGTCTGCGTGTTGTGTGTGTGTGTGGTGTGTGTGTGTGTGTGTGTGTGTGTGTGGTGTGTGTGTGTGTGTGTGTGTGTGTGTGGTGTGTGTGTGTGTGTGTGTGTGTGTGTGCGGTGTGTGTGTGTGTCTGCGTGTTGTGTGTGTGTGTGGTGTCAGTGTGTCTGTCTGAAGGAGTGCAGGTGTTGTCAGACGGATGGAGCAGCTCCTCTCCTCGTCCCGCCTCCTCCTCCTCTTCCTCGCTGTCCTCCTCCACCTCCCTCCCCCTGGCGAGCGGCGCTCCTTCCTCACAGCCTCCTCCTCCTCACAACTCCAGGTGAGGCCCCGCCCACAGCCTTATATGGTATCCCTCAGCCCCTATGAAACACACAGTGTGTAAATGTGATGTGTGTGTGTGTGTGTGTGTGTGTGTTCAGTCAGTATCCCTGTCTGTGGACGGTCGGATGCAGCGAGCTAAGCCCCTCCCACTCACCATGCACCGCTCTCCACGGACCAATCAGCAGCGAGAGCCTCATGCAGCCGCCCAGTAATGGCCGAGTGGGCGGAGCTGGGTGGCCTCCTGGCCCCACCCACTCCTTCTGAGGAGGCATGTGATTGGTTGTTGTAAGTTTTCCAGCTGGAACCTGCTGGTGATTGGTGGAAACGTCCAGCGGACTTTAAATAATTATCATGATTTCATTTCCAGATTTGAACTGTGACCAACATTTTTCTCCTCTGATGATGTCATCACTCACTGCTGTACACGCTGGTTGTTGTTGTTGTTGTGATGGCGCCCTCTGCTGTTTACTCATCCTGTCCTGATGTTCACGTGCACTCCAGCATGTTTATATCTGTACAGTCCTGCACAGAGAATCACATTTGATCGATGATCATAAAAAGACATCCCCGTCGATCGCTTCAGCTGCATGCTGCTTCTGTGTCGTTGTTGTTTCTGGACTTCTGATTGTTGCTGAACAGCAGAAACAAAATGTTTAACAAAAGTAAAAACTACACAATGAACTGACTTCTTCAGTTTCATATCTCTGGATCTGTTGACTGAGGAGGACTGAGTTCTTCTTCTGCTCTTTGTTGTTGGGTGAGACAGAAAGAGAGACGGGTTACTGTCGTTCTGCTCTGTGTCAATAAAGGTTTGAATGAAAGTTTACTTTTTTATTTATTTATTTGATTTTAACACCCAAAGGTGCACTTTAAATTAAACATGTTCTTCTCCCAGGTGTGACCATACAGCAGGAAATGTCACCAAACGAAGTGATTCATGAAGAAAAAAAGAAAACGTCTGAATTTGTCTTTTTTAGGTCAAAACGATGATAAACAAATCTTTTAACGAGAAATAAATGTCATGTCCTGTATGTAAACTGTGTATTGTTGTAATATCTGTATATTTGTCCGTATGTATGAATAAAGACAACAGTTAATAAATGAAGGAACTTTTGATTTCAGACATGATTTTGATATAAAAAGTCATGTTTGTTGTTTTATTTGAACTTTAACTTCTGTATCGTAGTTTAAGTTGAATCATTTCAGTTATATCTTATAACCGTTGGGTTTAACTTTTTTAATATTTAGTACATTTATTATAAAATAGATGTGTCATATGTTCCCTATTTTACAGCTTTTTTACATCTAATCTTCATAATGTGTTTTAATGTTTATTTATTTATTTGTATTTCCAGTCTGCATCAACAAAATACTCATTTTATTGACTTTATAGTCGGACAAGAAACATTTAAATATGGATATATTATGTCTAATTAATTATGGAAACATTAATTATTTATGTTGTTTTGAAAAACTCTCTGGTTTGTAATCCAGACTTTTATTTTGATATCTGTAAACTCTTATTCTGAATCAGCACCGGAAGCCGACGTTGCCAACCCGGATGTGGTGCATCACCGCTAACAGTCCGGGTTATCATTGAATGAGCTGCCTCCGGACGGGCTTATTCTGGATTAAAGATTAATTTTACAGGTACGTTGTTGTCGGATTGAGTTTGAGACTTTTTTTGTTTTTGTTTTTCGGGTTGAAGTCTGAAAACAGCGATTTAACTTCCGGTTGTAACTTAAAGATGGAGAAGTAACGCTCAGTTAGCATGCTAGCATTAGCTGTCGGTGGGTAAGTTTGAGTGACGGAAGTTTAAACGTGAATTAATCAGTTTTTAACTAAAAACCGTCTCATCAGCAGCAGTTTCTATAACCGGGTGACTTTAAATATATTATAGAGCTCCTGATGTTTGATCTGCTCAACTGTGTCCGCCTGGAGATTAATTATATAATAATTAATCTCATTTAAATAATATCATAAATGACAGAAACGTGTTTATTTAGCTTCATTTCACATTTAAACTGTTTCCTATGTCCCACACACACACACAGTGAAGCTGTGCTCGTCCTGTGTTTCTAGTTAATTTCTGGTTGAACGAGACTTAAAATAAAAAGAACAAACGGATCAGACGTGTTTTTCATAACTGACACAAAATGGCGTCATGGGGTCTGTTCATGGCTTCAGGACGTTCACAGCCTGTAATGAGCCAACCTTTAAAACTCACAGCTTAATGTTAGGTTTCATGAATGTACATAAGTCTTTACATGTTTTATTTATTTATGTGGCAGAAATCCACAACAGGACCAGTAAAGCTCAGAGTTCTGGGTGATTCTGTATCGGACGGATAAAAGTAATAGATAAATGCAAATATTCCTAAATGAAGTGTGAACAGAAACGTGGAAAGAGGATCCGTGATGTGACCAGCAACAGTTCTGAACTGTGGGCGAGGAGGCGTGAAGCGACCCGTACCATGTAGGAGGGACAGGGACCGACCCGGAGGCAGGACAGGAAGTTTAAATAAATCTGGTTCTGTTCTCAGGTCGAAGTTCTGCAGCAGCAGCAGGACGTCATGGCCCACATCACCATCAACCAGTACCTGCAGCAGGTAACTGTGACACACCGCTCCGTGTTGGTGTTGTTCCACCATGTGACCTGCAGGGGGCTCCGCCGTGTCGCGCTGACTCTTCTTCGTTGGTGTTTTCCTCCCGCAGGTTTACGAGGCCATCGATAACCACGAGGGTTCGTTCTGCGCCGAGCTGCTCTCCTTCAAACACCCGCACGTCGCCAACCCCCGGCTCCAGGTGAGGCCCCGCCCACCCAGGTAGATGCTCGCAGTGTTGCTAGGATACGGCCTCACCTCTGTGTGTGTGTGTGTGTGTGTGTGTGTGTGTGTGTGTGTTTCAGCTGGCCAGTCCAGAAGAAAAATGTCAGCAGCTTCTGGAGCCGCCGTACGATGAGATGGTCGCAGCTCACCTCAGGTAGGACCGCCAGACCGACTATTGATTAGTGATTTATTGGTGCACGTTTCCTTTAAACTGCAGGTAACCATAGCAACAACCCTGTGTGTATGTGTGTTACAGGTGTACGTACGCAGTGGCCAATCACGACTTTGTTGAAGCCTACAAGTTCCAGACACTCGTCGTCCAATATCCTTCATGACACGCGCGCACACACACACACACGCACACACACACACTGTACAACACACACGCACACACACACACACACACTGTACAACGCACACGCACACACACTGTACAACACACACACACGCACACGCACACGCACTGTACAACACACGATGCAGCTTAAATCAATAATCAATCATCGATCGGTGTCTTTCTTTGACCTCTCACGTCCTTCCTGAGAGCCTTCCAGTCCCACAAAGAGGAGAACTGGTGAGCGCGCACACACACACACACACACACACACACACACACACTTGTATTAGCCTAGCTTAGCACAAACAGTGGAAGCGGGGGGAAACTGTTAGCTGCAGTGAACACTACATGCTGTTTTTGTAACGTCACACCACACACTCGTTCTCGTACTCGAGTTGTTGTGCTGTCACGTCTAACGGAGCCGCTGTGAACACGCCGCCTGTGAACGCAGCGTCGGTAATCTGTGTGTGTGTGTGTGTGTGTGTGTTTCAGGGCTCTGCCTGTGATGTTCGCTGTCACTCTGGATCTCAGGATATTTGCCAACAATGTAAGAAATGAACAGGAGAGACTGATCAGCTGCTGCTCCATGATGATGATGATGATGATGATGATGATGATGACGACGAGCACTCTGTGTGTGTGTGTGTGTGTGTGTGTGTGTGTGTGTGTGTGTGTGTGTGTGTGCGCGTGCGTGCAGGCGGAGCAGCAGTTGCAGAAGAAGAGTAAAGGTCAGCCGGGCGAGATGTTGGAGAAAGCAGCAGAGCAGCTGATGAGCTGCTTCAGAGTGTGTGCCAGCGACAAGTCAGTGCACACACACACACACACACACACACACACACTTTCCCATGATTCCTTGTGTGTTTGGCGCACGAAGCCAAATGTGTAAATCTGATCTCGGTGTTTCCTCGTCAGTCGCGCGGGGATCGAGGACTCGAAGAAGTGGGGGATGATGTTTCTGAGCAACCAGCTCTTCAAGATCTACTTCAAGGTCTGACACACTGAGCGAAGAGTCTGAGCGGCGCTCGACATCGTGCAGTCATCCGTTATTGATTATTTTCTTTTGTGATGAATCAGATCAATAAGCTGCACCTGTGTAAGCCTCTGATCAGAGCCATCGACAGCTCCAACCTGAAGAACGACTACAGCCCGGCTCAGAAGGTCACCTACAAATACTACGTGGGCCGCAAAGCCATGTTCGACAGCGACTTCAAACCAGGTAACACTCACCTGTCCTGACGCTCGGCAGCACCACAGTCTGCTGCTGCTCGGCTCACTTTAAGTCTCGGAGACATGGTGTAATAACCCTTTAACTGACCGTGACCACACATTTACAGTCTTTATCTCATAGAGACGACTGATGAAAGGTTTGCTGACGCATCACACAGTCAGAACGATGTCGTCTGATACAACAAAAGGTTTTAAAATGTCAGATGATTTTTAAAAACGTGCTCAAAACAAACTTTTTGGTAAATTTGGTGAAATGAAGCTAAAAAACTCACAATAAAGTGGATCCAGTGCTCAGAAAGACACTGTTTGCTGTTTATTTCTTCAAAACTTCTGCTGTTTTTGGTTATTTGTATGTATTGCGGCACTTTTTACCATGAAGTGAAACATCTCGCCCATTCATTGGAGGCCTGTACGTACAGAACCGTGTCAGTCGAGGGGTGGAGGGTCAAGTGATATAGAAATAATTAAAGTAGCTCGAAGTCAAACGGTTTAGTTTGCTTTTATCAAATGTCCTGATTTTAAATCTGAAAGCTTTTCAAACTTTATTAAAGAAACGCATTCAGATTTGACTTCTCTGGACATCCTGGCGAGTGTTTTACAGACACACACAACAAAACGTCGTCTCTGATTGTGTCTCTGCAGCCGAGGAGTTTCTGTCGTACGCCTTCCACCACTGTCATCGCTCCAGTCAGAAGAACAAGAGGATGATTCTCATCTACCTGCTGCCCGTCAAGATGCTGCTGGTGACAAACTCATCACGTTCAGACCGGTTGGTTCAGACCAGTGTGGCTCCCAGTGCTCCCAGTGTGACGCAGGTTGTTGTTGTTGTTGGTGTTTCAGGGCCACATGCCGACTCACCAGCTCCTGAGGAAGTACGACCTCATGCAGTTTTCCGACGTCACTAAAGCTGTGAGGTGAGCGGAGGGGTGGAGGCGGTAACACAGGAAGTGACATCATGCTGCCAGGTGTTCTCACAGGTGTGCGTGTGTGTGTGTGTGTCAGTGAAGGGAACCTGCTGCTGCTGAACGAGGCCTTGTCCAAACACGAGACGTTCTTCATCCGCTGTGGCATCTTCCTCATCCTGGAGAAGCTCAAGATCATCACCTACAGGAACCTCTTCAAGAAAGTGTGAGTCCGGCTGCACCTGTAGTTTCAGCGTCGACGTGTTTGTAGATCTTTATTGACACGCCTGTAGTCACGGCGACGGCGTGATGACCTCAGCTGCCTCGTCTCCGCAGGTATCTGCTGCTGAGGACGCACCAGCTGCCTCTGGACGCCTTCCTGGTGGCTCTGAGGATGATGCAGCTGGAGGATGTCGACATCGACGAGGTGCAGTGTATCCTCGCCAACCTCATCTACATGGTGAGCTCTCGCACACACACACACACACACACACACACATGCAGACACACCTGTGTATTGCGCAGACCAACACTGAGCTCTTCTTCTGTGGTTTCTGTCCCTCAGGGTCACATCAAAGGTTACATCTCCCACCAGCACCAGAAGCTCGTGGTCAGTAAACAGAACCCGTTCCCTCCTCTCTCCGCCATCTCCTAGACTACGTTACCCACAATCCCCTCTGGCTGTGACGCTCCACAGGAAACCTTTTCTTTTTCATTCAATTCATATTTTTTTATTTTGTACTGTAAAAATGTTGTTGAATAAAACAGATGCTGGTTTGTACAGCGTGTATCGGGTTGATTATTGAACCAGTCTGTGTTCCCTGGACGCTTGGCACGGTGCATTGTGGGTATTGGAGTCTGCTTTCACATGAGGAGTTTAAATACAAACCGCTGACAGTGAACATGAGCGATGGATGTTTGTGCATTTGGATCAAAAGTACAAGATTCAAACGACACTTCAGTTCTGTGTTCACGTCAACAAAACATGTCGTTGTGTCGCAGTAACACATAAAATAGTTTCCTGCCTCATGACATCACATTTTATGAGGGATTGACTGATTAGTTTTTGACGTCTTCTCTAAAATGTCGTCTTGTTTTTTTAAATCTAGTTGTGTTTCCTGAAAATAATGATGTGCTTTTAGAAATGTCATGTTTTCTGTGTTTTCTGAAATATTGACCCCTCAGGGCCACCGTACATGTTACTTGAGTGTTGCCGTTTCCTGTTTCTCTACACTTCCTCTCCGCCAGGTTTATTTGATGCATTCAGTTACTAGTTTCTTTGCTCATTCAGGTGCACATGACGGCACAAACAACAGACTCATCTGTCTGAGGTGAGTCGGCTCTGAACTGAAGAGAAACGTCATTCAGGATTTGGAAAATGTTTTCTAGTTGAGGATCTAAAACACATGAAACCACCAGTTTGGTCCATTGAAGAGATTTTTATAGTTAACAGGAGGTTTAATGACAAAAACAGTTTCAAAGATTCTCAGGATACTGAACGACCTGAGTGGTCATGTGATCCTCGGCGGCCTCCAGCCTCGGGTTGATCCAGCTCAGGTAGCGGGAAAGTTTGATGAACACCAGGCCGCCACCATCACAGTCTGCGGTTGATGACATCAGCAGGCCAGTCAGAAACGCTGTCCCTTGTTCCACTGAGGCAACAGGCGTCCCCGGCAACAGACTGCCACATTTCCCTCCGCTGACCTCTGACCTCGCACCGACATGACTCTTTGAACTTGCACTGTTTTCTGCTCCATTTTGTCTTTTCTGGCTTTGGTTCTGGTTCATTGTTTGTTCATTCAGCTTCTCCTGGGTTCCATTTTGATTCTCTAAAGTTTGGTTTGGGCTTCCCTGGGTGCCATTTTGGTTCCCTGAAGGTCCATTCGGGCTCCTCTTGACTCTATTTTTGTTCCCTAAAGCTCCATCTTGCCTCCTCATGCAGAACATTTTGTTGCTGAGTGGATGTGAGACGTTCAGCTGACTGCGACACTCGTCCAGCGTCATGTAGACCAGTTCCTGGGTACGACTGACCCCCCGTCTCTCTGAGATACCCGCTCTCCCAGAATGCATCAGGATATTTTCGCTGAAGTCTTTGGTGGGCAGGCAGAGGTGGATGAGGGTGGGGCTAAAGTGCAAGGGGCGGGCTAGCTCGAGGAGGGCAAGGTTGTTGTCGTGGTGATCAGGACGGAAACGGTGGTGGACATACAGGGCCTGGACAGGGACGGGCATCGACTTGTCACCTGGGAGACGAGAGACAAGACGTCAAAACAAAATTCGGTTCACTTTAAATGTTTAAAAACGACAGCTGATCATAATTGTTCAATACCAGCGACCACATAGAAGTTTGAGGGTCGGAGGTCAGATCTCGAGTCCGGGAAGAGGCAGTGGGCGGCCGTCAGGACAGAGAATCGACCCAGCACCACGCCGCCACACAGCTCCACCCCTCTGCTGTTCAGCAGGGACACCTGGAGACAGAAAACAAACCCACAGCAGGAGCTAAGCTGCATTTTTCCAGTTATAAAACATGACAGTTCATCCATAAACTTACTGAACACATTTGTCACTGTTTGGACATTTTACAAAATAATTCATCGAGAAAATGGTCGACAAACAAACAAACTTCATCTCACCTGCCAGGGACAGTTTCCATGGTGACACAGTGACGCAGGCGTGTTGAAGTTGTCAGGAAGTCTTCCACAGGGAAACTCCACTGAGGACAAAAAGACTGTTTGTTAAACCAGTTTAAACTTGTTTGGTGAACTTTTGGTAGTTTTATTTTGGGCGGGGTTCAGACCTTCAGGCTCACAGCTCCGTCCGTCGGTTTGTAGTTTGAATCCTGACATGCAGGAGCAGGTGAAGGTGTAGTAGGAGACCGTGCACAGCTGGTGACAAGCTGTCGGACCTTCAGTCGGACACTCTGAGTATGAAGACACAAAATAATGAGAAGGAAGTAAGTGACAAAATCACATCAATCATTCACTGAACTAGTTACGTAACAGAAAGGAAAATCTCATAGGACTGAGTGATGCTTTACCACGCCCCTGCATGGGGGCGGCAGTGGGTTTGGTCTAACCTGGGCTGATTTGTGCCACAGACAGTGGCCGTTCTTTGTTTCTCTTCACTACCAGTGCACCTAGTTCACAGACTGGTCCATAGTACGGGGCGGAGCAGGAGCACTGGAACCCGCCCACTTTGTCTGTGCAGTTTCCTCCATTGAGGCAGGGGTTCGGCTCACACTGGTCCCCATCTGATCAGAGACAGAGAGCTGATCAATTCCAGTGATTAGACAAAGAACAAATGAAGTAACTGAAGTAAGAGAAGCAGTGTTTTAACATGACATAATATTCATGTTGTTCACTGTGAAAACCAAAGACATTTAGAATAACACAACTGTTTGTAGTTGCTGTGAAAGAAAACTCACCGAAGTAAACGGTCCAGAAGGCCATCTGTAAAGAAACAAATATAACTTTTTAATTTTGAGTTCGAAGGTAAACTGAGAGGAAGTCAGTCTGTACCCAAACAAATGTTATCAATTCTCATATCGATATATTCTCATATATCGTTACTGGTGGGAGTCTGACCGTCTTTGCGGTGTCCTCGAAGTACTCGTGCGCCTCCTCGTAGTTGCATAGCTCCTCGTAACACTCCCGCTCCAGGTTCCCCTGCAGGATCTCTTCCACTAGGAACCCGTTGGCCCGTTTGGACCTCAGGAACACATTGTGGGTCTGTGGAGCCCGGAACACTGCAGGTACAATAGAAGCACTGTAGTTACAAAGGAAACACTGCAAGGACATAGGGAACACTGCGAGGACATGGGGAACACTGCCAGGACATGGGAAACACTGCCAGGACATGGGAAACACTGCCAGGTCATGGGAAACACTGCCGGGACATGGGAAACACTGCCAGGTCATGGGGAACACTGCCAGGTCATGGGAAACACTGCCGGGACATGGGAAACACTGCCAGGTCATGGGGAACACTGCCGGGACATGGGAAACACTGCCGGGACATGGGAAACACTGCCAGGTCATGGGGAACACTGCCAGGTCATGGGAAACACTGCCGGGACATGGGAAACACTGCCAGGTCATGGGGAACACTGCCAGGTCATGGGAAACACTGCCGGGACATGGGAAACACTGCCCGGTCATGGGGAACACTGCCAGGTCATGGGAAACACTGTCGGGACATGGGAAACACTGCCGGGACATGGGAAACACTGCCCGGTCATGGGGAACACTGCCAGGTCATGGGAAACACTGCCAGGACATGGGAAACACTGCCGGGTCATGGGAAACACTGCCGGGACATGGGAAACACTGCCAGGACATGGAGAACACTGCCAGGACATGGGAAACACTGCCAGGTCATGGGGAACACTGCCGGGACATGGGAAACACTGCCAGGACATGGGAAACACTGCCGGGACATGGGGAACACTGCCAGGACATGGAGAACACTGCCAGGACATGGGAAACACTGCCGGGACATGGGGAACACTGCCAGGACATGGGAAACACTGCGAGGACAAGGGGAACACTGCCAGGACATGGGAAACACTGCCAGGACATGGGAAACACTGCCAGGACAAGGGAAACACTGCGAGGACAGATGTAAAGTTGTACCATATTATTATGATTATACTACATCTGCAGTCCAATTCTTTACTATGTCAGATTTAGTTATAATATAAATCACCGTTATGACAAATAAATAAGAAATAGGAAACTGACAACAGTTGTACTTAAACAACAGAGTGGTGATTCTGTATCAATAATAACTCATAATTTACTCACTTGAGATTCAGACAGTCATTATTGTAATTAACAGCATAATTATTTTTGACATATTATCATAATTATCAAGACTTTACCTTAAAATGTACTAATTGTCTTTTAACAAAGTGGTAACTGCTGCCGTCTGCCAAGAGAGATACAGAAGTACCTGCTGCCGTAACACAGGACTAAAGATCAGCTTCTTTCCTCAACTCCTCCCCCACACTCCATTTTTATGTTTTATTGTTTATCATACGTTTCTTTGTGAGTAATACAAAGAGACTATAACTATAATTTCACTGTATAAGCCGGGTTGTATGATCACAAGTTAAACTGAATCATGAATCTTATAACTATATCGATGTAAAATTCTTATCTTAGATCAAACCAGGTCATACTGCAAACTTATTTAATGTTTATTGGAATAAAGTCCTAATTACAACATACTGTGTGTAATACCATCAGGCGTCTGCTTTGGAAAGACATATTCTTTTTGGCACAAATAGACCACCATACATTTCCAGTTGAATTGAAACATCTAAAGGTTTAACTTCTAATATCAGCTGTTTGTTTTCTCTAACTCTTTCCTGCCTCATTTGTCAGTGAAGATCTGCTCAAAATAAGATTTCATCAATGAAATCTAACGATAAATAAACTGTAACTGAGCCGAAACACTGCTGAGGGTCAGAGGTCAGAGGTCTTACCTTGTCCTTGGATGAGGCCCTGAAGGAAGCAGCCAAGAAGGAAAACAGGCAGAACAGACGCTCGACAACAAGCCGACATGATGCTGACCGCCATGACACTGACTCCACTCTGAACACGCACACACACACACACACACACACACACTGATGAGTCACGGCCGATTCATTAAACCACAAACATGAAGTTTATTTAAGTGCTAAATCTTTTTACAGGAACTATAAAAATCTAATTTAATCAAACATCAAAGTGAGACGTCAGTTAGCTTACAGGCTAACTTGTGCTACGATTATACTTGTTTTACAAAACGTTCTCTTCTGAAACTCTTCAGTGTTTCCACAGGTGTCTGACTTTCACCTGCACAGGTCACTTCTGCTCCTATAAAGAGTTAAAAGTGTGGAGCTGTCGGTAAACGCTGTGTTCCTGCGGTGGACTCTGGCCTGTCCTCAACCCACACAAACAAGCAGCAGCTGCGACCTCTGAAACTTCAATATCCAGTAGGTTTGTTTATTTGAGGTAAATAAAGAGCAGTTTCATCATAACTCAAACTGGTTCAGGGATGTTTCCTGATCCTCATCAGATCATAGACAGAACATTCAGAAAGTTAAAGATGGATGTCGTCCCGGTGGCTGCTTTTTTAAGGTTTAATTAATAAAAGGTTTCAAATAAAGTTTTATTTTCTACTCCCACAATCCCATAATTAATCGTGGGGGCAGTAACTGAGCAGTTCCTAAAGGGGCTAATAGTCTGCAGCTATGCTAGCAGCTCTGTAATGCTGAGCTAAATGCTAACATCGATATGCTAACATCCTTAAGTTTAGCAGGTATAGTGTTTACCAGTGTCACCATCTTAGTTTAGCATGTTAGCACGCTAACATTAGCAAATAAGCAGTAAACACAGTCAATCTGAGGCTGAGGTAATCCACCACAGACTGACAAACCTACAGCCACGCTACTAGCATGGCTAGCATGGTACTGGGAAAGCTACTAAGTTGTATCCATAAACAGAAAACACCAAGTCTCCTGGACTTTAGTAGTGAACGTAGTCCAATCAGAGGACGTCTTCAAGTAGTTGACAACTTTAAATTATTGTAACTTCCTAATAAATTGAACAATGATATAATCTTCAGGAGCTCAATGTGACGTCTTCAACGTACTTTTTGTGGTCCGACCAAAAACCCAAAGATATTCAGTGTTCACCTGGAATATGTGATTAAAAAATGACCCTCGACTAATCAATAACTGATTATTTCAGCTCTGATTTACTTGGACTTTTAATACTTAACCTCATAAATAAAAAGTTACAGAATTAGGTATAAAACTAAAATTAAATTGTTAACATTTAAAAACTACATTTCCTTCTTCTACATTTATAAACCTCTAATAAAAATATCATCAGCTGTGATGAAGGAATAAAATCTAATCAGTTTTGAGTACTTACCTTTTAAATTGTAAAAATGCAACAACAATTTGATGAATTGGATTCAAAGTAACACCTCAGATACACACTTCACATGCATAATGTAGAATATTTTAATTGCACACTAAACAAATGCATCAGACTTGTATTTTTTTTTATTTGCGTCAAATTCTGCTCACAAAGCTAAAAACAAAAAACAGAACATGAAAACAGATTCATGTTTTTCCACTTCCTCCTCCAGACGTTTGAATCATACTGAAAAGCAAATTGTTAAATCGCGCTTACATTTCTTACGTCATTTTACATTTACATCGCAGGTTAGCGACAGTTTTGCACTTTACATTTGAGACTTTTGCATTGAAAGATCAGCAGAAAGACAAGCGTGAGAGCAGCGAGCAGCTAAAGAGACGGACGTTTCCCTCAGGAGTTGTTCGAGACCAAAACAGAGCTTAAAGACTTTTATCAGTTCCACACAAACACGTCTCAAATGGGATGATCATGTCACGCTGCAGGATGTGGTAGCAGGTTGCCGTTTGCTAACATGTTAGCCACAACTACTTTAGAAGCTGAGTACATGTCAGAAGTTGTGTCTTTAATTTGTTCTCTTGCCCCCAAGTGGACCAAAAACGTAATTACTGCAGTTTTAACCAAACAGAAAATATCCAGGACCAAGAATTGAACCCTGAGGAACCCCACAGGTCACTTTCTACTTTAGCTGGTTCTGCTGCTCCCAAGTGGACCAACAATGAATTAATGCAGCTTTAAGATTTTTTATATTGTCTTTTTAACAAAAGTGGTAAATGTTGTGAAGTGTGCCTGTTCAGGAGTCATAAACATTATTTAGATTTTGATTACATGAGAGGCACAAAGTGTGGCTGAACGATTACAGAACCAGTCTGTTGATTGGGCCGTGGTGCCTCTTCTTCCTGCTGCTCTTCTCTTTGGGCATCAGCTTCTTGATGCCTTCACGGATCCACTGGATGTACTTGGACACCTGGGTGTAGACGCCGTATTTGCCTTTGCGTGCGCAGCCTTCGCCCCAGCTCACAATGCCGGTGACAAAATAGGTGTTTCGGTAGCGCGTGACGTGCGGTCCACCGCTGTCGCCTTGGCAGGCGTCCTTGGCATCTTGGTCATAGCCGGCACAGAACATGCGCTGAGAGATGCGCAGTTGGGTGGATTCCATGCAGGTTCCCCGATCCACAAAGGGGATGGTGAGGCGCTGCAAGATGGTGGATGGCTGCCGACCCTCGCCAAGACGGCCGAAACCGCTGACCATGCCATCTGGCTGCCGCATCAGGACCTGCAAGAGGACGTCACAAATTTCCACAGTAGAGTGTCGACTGTTTTCATCACAGTGAGATGAGAAGATTGATTCAACTCTCATGTTTGTATGGAAATATGAGAAGCCTGAAACATTAGCCAAGCATTAGAACTGGAAACTAGCCAACCAGCAGCACCTCTAAACTTCACTACTTTAAGGTCCAGTCTGGAGGATCGAGAAGGCTATCTATTGGCAGAAATTTGAGATAAGATTCAGGCTAACTGTTTCCTATGTTTCTATTCTTTATGCTACGCACGGCTAACCAGCTGCGGCTTAACGTTTACAGTACAGACATGAGAATCCAAACAGTTTCTTTGAGTTTATGAAAACGTGTCTGAAGCTGTAAATGTGACGAGTTTGAAGCTTCACCTTTTCAGCGAAGTCCTGCTCAGGTATGCAGGCCGGCAGGATGAACCTGCTGAACTTGATGGGCGTGGCCAACTTGATGAGTGCGATGTCATTGTGGTAGGTTTCAGGCCTGTATTTATTGTGAGTGATAATAGTTTCCACATTGTGAGTGGCTTCATTACCGTGATCCACCAACACGTCGAACTCACCTGAAGGCACAGAAACACGAGTCGAAGTGTAAAGAAATATGAATTCTAAAAATGTAATAAATAATAAAAGTTCAGAAACATTTCACATGTCATTTTTTTAACACGTTAATTTGGAAAATGAATTGCAGTTCAAAAGTTGACGTATTCACATTTTTTTGTGATTTTCATTCAGAATTTTGAGGAAACAAACTGAATTTTGTGAAAAACTCAGATTTTTTAATCTGATAATTTGTCTCATAATTACAAAAATCATACATAATCTAATAATCTCAAGAAAACACTAATAACTCAAGCAGATCCACATTTTATCATCATGAAAACTCTCATTAGATCTAATAATGTTAATCTGTTGAGTGACTCAGCTGATGCTGATTGGTCAGCGGGACGTACCGAGCTTTATGTAGATGTAGCGTGATTGGTTCATGCAGTGGGCGGCGGTCAGGATGATGTATTCATTGAGGATGGTTCCTCCGCAGAACCCTCGGTCCTCCTCATTCAGGAGGAGAGCCTGAAGACGACGAGAAGAGACGGGGAAGGAAAATATTACACGATTACACAGGCATCCACAAAAAGACAAATACTGACTTCTGGACAGTAACTGATTCATCGGTGTCCACGTAGAGACAATAACAGACACCCGGATGTAACAGAATCCAGTTTGTCCACAGAGACGCAGGAATGGACCTCAAAGGGTCTTGATCTGGTTGTTTCTTTTCTCTGTAGTTTTGTACTTTATTCTGAAAAACAAAGCGTCTCTACCTGCCATGGACATTCCCCCGGTGGACAGTCCTCTCCGTTGACGATGCGGGTCATGCTGGCCATTTGAGAGTTGATTATTTGCTCAATGATCAGGTTCTTTGGTAAGATTGTGGAGGTGTCGCTGCTGTTGTCAGTCATGTAATCCTGATCGGTGGAGGTGATGTTGTGGTCCATCTCGTTCGAATCCATATTTTTCGCCACCATCGTGTTGTTCCGCTCGTACCTGAAAACAGTCCGGGTGCTTCCGGTGATGATGAAGCCACATTTGAAGGTTGCTGCAAGAGTTCATGTGAGGTTCAGTGGTCAGTTAATCACCCTAAGAATCAGCCTGAGTCCGAAACATGTGGACTCGTGAGTCTCTCTCACCGTTGGAGTTGCAGGATTTGTCATCTGACGCCAGGAAATACCCGTCAGCGCAGGAGCACTCGACGTTTCCCTGCACCACTTTGCAGAAGTGTTCGCAACCACCGTTTTTGTTCTCACAAAGCTCGGGAATAACTGCAAAGACACAGGAGGCACCGTGAAGACAGGCGGACAAGAACAACAAGATTCTGCAAACCCTGGAGTACATTACGTCAATGTTTTTTAAAATTCAAGATGTTATTTGTTTCAAATTGAGGTTTTTTTTATAGTTAAAAGCACGAAAAAACCTCCAGGAGCAGCAGCTCCTCCGTGAAGGTGGAACATTTAACTTGAAAACATTCAAAAATGAACTAAAATTATCAACTTAATGTTCTGACGTTGTGACATCTATGATAGCATGCTAACCAGCTAGCCACAGCCCATCTAGCTCCAAAGAACTTGTGCCAGCGGTGTAAACACCAACTCTACCCTGATCTCTGAGCTCCCAGTCTGGACCGCTAGCTGCACGGCTTACAAACAAACCAACTAATAGCTATAGTTAGCAGCCGTTAGCACGTTAGCGGTGACTTGATGTGCTGCCCTCTATTTGTCTGAAGTATGAAACACAAAAAAGTGGCTGATCTTTGCGGTTCTGTACCGATTTCACAGTTGTAGCCCTGGTAGCCGGCCCGGCAGTAGCAGTCGTAGCTACCAATTCCGTCTTTGCAGAGTCCTCCGTGTGCGCAGGGCAGCGACGTGCATGCGTCGCCATCTGCAGGATTCAAGAAGAGGAGTCTGATGACAGCAGTCAGCAGTGTGACGTCACTGAAAATCAACACTTAACATGTCGATGAAATCACTCGTTGGCTGTTGCAGGCCACAGGGCGGGCATAGAAGCTCCTAACTGGACTGATGAGGTGTCAATCAATAGTTTGAAGGTCAGAGGTCATCTTAGGTGAATCTGTGATGACGTTTGATGGTGTTTGCTTTCAAATGATGGAGTTTTTGACAGTTAAAAGCATGAAAAACATCCAGTTTCTAATGATGAACGCTGTGTTTCAGACTAAATGTGTTACTGAAATGGATCCAGTGGACATTTTGGAAATAGGGAAGACAGTATTTGTTGGCAAAACGTGTTTGTTTGTTTGTTGTTGGTGCTTCAGATTAATTCCTGATTTTGTTACAGTGCCTGATATCACACCGCATTATCTACATTCACTTGAAGTGCATTTCATTTTAAACACCAGAAAACAGTTGTCTTACCAACGTATTTTGCCCAGAATTCATCCTGCGGGAACAAAACAAACAGAGTGAAATCGTTCAGAAGAGTAAAAATGTAGTCAGTAAATGTCAGTGAAGACAGGTTGGACCAGTGTTTAGATCTGAAACCTGAACCTGGAGATTTAAAAGCAAAGTAGTGTCATCGTGTTTGCCAGCAGGTCAAAAAGAAGAAATAGCTCCGATGCTAACTCTTCTTAAAATATCTTGTTTTCACATTTCTATCTAAATGTAGATCAGTCAACGCTGGAGTTTTTGGAGGGGGGATTTTTAGATGGAGCTAAGCTAGCACCCTGTCTGTGCTACACTAGCTTGAGTTAAGCTAAGCTAACTTGGACTGTGTTCAGTGTTTCTGTGTGTAGCAGCAGGAGGTTCATACAGTTTTCTCTTTGTTTTCAAAGATCTCTCGGGCCTCCTCCCAGACGCAGCGCTCCTCATTACACTCCCTCTCCATGTTGCCTTGTTTCATCTCCTCCCAAAAGCTGTTAGCTCGTCTCTGTCGGGTCAGAACCTGACTGGCTTCCCTGCCGTCCAGGAAGACTGAGAGGGAACAGGAAGTGTTGGATAATCATTAAGACGTTCAAAATCACTGAGAAGATCACTCTGGTGAAAGTGAGAGTCGCATGCTAACATGCTAAACTAAGATGGTGAAAATGGTAAACATTATACACTGTTAACGTAAATGCTAGCATTTAGCTCAGAGAAACGCTGTGTTCACGTGATGTTGGAATAATCGGAAAAATTAGTTTTCGACTGGGATAGCTCATATGAGGAGATGCTAACACTTTTAGCTTAGCATTTTACAGTGAAGATTTTCACTTCTGGAGACCAAACAGAACATAAAAAGGGCCGAGAGTAGAACCCTGAGGAACCCCACGATCCAACGTCATTAGCATATTCTGACGAGTAATTTAAAACGACCAATCACAGTGCAGCAGGTGGTCTGCTTGTCCAATGAGGCGTCAGAATGTGAAGGAGAGAGCTGACAGTCACACAACACGCCAAACACACACAACCAGACAAGGTCAAGGGTCAATCAACACACACACACACACACACACACACACACACACTCTTCCCTCCATGTTCCTCCTCAAAGTTCATGTTAGTGAACGTACCTGCGTGAATGGCGGCCAGGTGGAGGAGCAGGAGGCCGAGGGACAGGCGGTGAAGCCACGACATGACCCCGGGTGGTCGATGATGATGGTGGTGATGGTGATGAAGGTGATGAAGGTGGTGGCGAGCTCGGTGGAGGAACCTCAGAGTGCTGAGAGACGTAATGGAGTCCGAGTGTGGAGAGAGAGGAGGGGTGGTCGAGAGGCCAATGACCTGTATGAAGAGAGAGAGGGAGGGCGGGGCACTGATCTGAGGGGGCGGGGCTTAAGATTCACACTTCCTGTTGAGCTGAAGAAATAAAGACTGTCACCACGGCAACGACACCAGTCAACTACAAGTCCCAGAGTGCACTGCACCCAATCAGAGAGGAGAAGGGGGAGGAGGGGGAGGAGGAGAAGGAGGAGGGGGAGGGGGAGGAGGAGAAGGAGGAGGAGGGGTGGAGAAGGAGGAGGAGGAGAAGGAGGCGTTTACAGGAAATGAGGATTTCCAAACACTGACTCAACATCGAGGTCGACGAGGTCGCCTCCTGTTTCACACCTCTTCCTGTACTGCAGCCAATCAGCTGAGGGGGCCGGGTGGAGGATCCAAACTGATCAATATTTACTCTGCAGGCTTCCACTGATCAGCTGATCAGCCTCAAACTGCACCTCCACTGGTGGAGGAGGTGTTCAGACATTTTACTACACTAAGAGTAATAATACCACAACTTAAAGGTACTCTGTTACAAGTAAAAGTACTGCATTGGAAATGACTCAAGTATTATCACTGGAGCTATCCTTAACTCTGGGCTAACAGCTCCTTTAACCTGAAGCTAACAGCTCCTTTAGCCTGAAGCTAACAGCTCCTTTAACCTGAAGCTAACAGCTCCTTTAACTTGAAGCTAACAGCTCCTTTAACCTGAGTCTAACAGCTCCTTTAACTTGAAGCTAACAGCTCCCTTAACCTGAAGCTAACAGCTCCTTTAGCCTGAAGCTAACAGCTCCTTTAATCTGAAGCTAACAGCTCCTTTAGCCTGAAGCTAACAGCTCCTTTAACCTGAGTCTAACAGCTCCTTTAGCCTGAAGCTAACAGCTCCTCATCATCTTATGAGGACTTTTTACTGATCACCTAACACTCATCACAAGGACCTTGATATAAATTGTTACATAGATGTAGAGACACATGAAATTAAAATACTTAAGTACAAGTATCTCTGAGTCGTTAGTTAAAAAAAACATGAACACAATCTCAGCTGGATGTCCCACAATGCAACAGAAATTGAAGTTAAACGGATAAATATGAAAAACACATACAACTACATGAACTTTCATCATTTCCAAGTTTATTGCTTTAAAAACTGAAATGATATAATGTATAACTGGATCTGAAATCTCATTGGATGTAGGCTCTGGGGCGGGCATATAAGCACATATCTGCTCAAATGAGCCGTCAATCTCAGTTTCTTTATGTCAAAGAGAAAACTGTACATTTGTACTATGTGTGAAAAAAAACCTGATCAATCAAAGAAAGATCCAACTCTCATCGATCAGTCATTTATTAACACGACACTGACGCCAACACGTGAGAACAAGACAAACCCGACGCTCAGACGTCTCGTCGGGATGATGTTTGTTTGTTGATGACAGAAAGAATTAAATCTTTACAACAGAAATAACTTCAGCTGAAGTCAGTTTTCTGAAACGGATCGTTCATTAAACTGGTTCCTGTTCTGACGTCAGTACTGATGCCTCCACCCACTCCACAAAGTTAGCCATGTTGGCGAACACCCCATAATACCCGGGCCGCGGACAGCCCCGCCCCCAGCCCACCACTCCCGTCAGGAAGTGGGTGGAGCCATAAAGCGTGACCAGCGGGCTCCCGTCATCTCCACGGCAACTCTGCTGACTACCCCCCAGGTACCCTGCACACAGCATGTTGCTGGTGAAGTTGAACTGGGTTCTCTGCGAGCACTGGGAGTTCTGGAGGATGGGGATGGAGAATTTTCGAAGGACGGGGGACACTGGGACAGTGTGCACGGCGCCACGCTCCTCGTTGCCCCCGATGGTCCTCTTGCCCCAGCCGGACACGGTGTGGAAGCGGACCAGCAGGAGCTCCTTCTCCGCAAATTCTTTGGTCGGCAGGCAAACGGGGACGACGTGGCGGTTCAAGGTGACGGGTCGGTCCAGCTTCAGCAAGGCCACGTCACTGTCACCCGTCTCTGGGTCATAGTGCTCATGGTTTATCACTGCTGAAACATCCATCCTCTGTTCTGTGCCCTCATCCACGTCCAGGTTGTGTTCACCTGGTGGCAGAACAGAAACTCTCACAGTTACGCAGCTCGTTTAACTTCAAACATCTTCAGACGACACGAACTTCAGAACAGTGATGTAAAAAGTACCGACTGAAGCGTCGACTGGTTACCTGCCACCACGGTGAACCTCGAGATGCTCCCGATGGGATGGACACAGTGGGCGGCGGTGACGACCCAGTCCGGTCTGATTAAAACACCTCCACAGTGACTGCGTCCGGCTAACTGAACCAGAACCTGATCAACAGACAGACGATAAAACACATTTTGGGTCCAGATCAACAACTTTGTGCTTCACCTTCAGACGTCTACATTAATCTGACCAGAGATATAGACACCACAGAGAAGAAGATATTAATGGACCCATAAGCACCACTAACTCAAACCTCCTGCTCCCCAGAGGATGAACCCTCCACATGTTAATGGCCCCAGTGCTGCGGCAGTGTTTTACCTGCCAAGGACACTCTCCTTTGGGGCAGTGGTTAGCTCCCACCAGCCGGGTCTGACCCACAACACTCTGGTTCGTGGTTTCCTGTGGAGGCAGCCGCCCACACGGATAATTCACTGCGACACGGAAAACACACGTTAGATGTATAGATGCATCAGTGTAGAGGACATCCATAAGAAGAAGGAAAACAAAGGCAGAAACCTCGAGCAGAACCGGACTCAATGGTGACGGGACATCTGACTCGGACCGGCTGGGTTAATAAACGGTTCGTAAAGCATTTAATTGTTTGTTTACAGTTTAAAAAAGACGATAAACTGAAGATTAATTAACTTTATATTTACTATATTACAGTTTTTCAGGAAGTGTTTCTGGATTTAAATTAAGATCCTGGAACTGAACAGGCTGTTTGTGTTCGTCACCTCAACGTTTACGAAATGTTTTAATGTCTGAAATAAGCTTCAAAGAGTCTCATGATGTGTTCGACCACTTAGAACGTCAGTAGATACGCTCAGACGGAGAGGACGCTCAGACATAGAGGACATAGAGGACGCTCAGACGGAGAGGACAAACACAAACACTTAATACAATCATGAAGACAGGTACATCAGAGCTTTAGAGACGTACTGTCATGTAGTGTTTGTACCCTGAGCGATGCACCGTCGTCCGTCCGGACCCAGCTTGTATCCGTCAGCACAGGAACATTTCACACGTTGTCCTGAGCCGTCACAGAAATGTTCACAGTGTCCGTTCTGGTAGAGACACTTCAGCAGGTCTTCTACCACTGAGGACAGTTAAGGTGAGGTTACTCTAAATATAATATTCAACTATATTTACACTTTGTTGTCATCTGGAGCTGTTAGTTAACAGTGATATGATAAAAACATCATTCAAATGTTTTCTATCATTGCAAATAGTTCAAAAGAAAATGAAAAGTTTTCTAAACTGTTGAAAACAGAATAAAAACACAAAGGACAGAATGTAGTAACACAATGCTGTTAGCTCTGTTAGCTTTAAGCTGTTAGCTTTGTTCACTGTAAGCTATTAGCTGTTAGCTGTAAACTGTTAGCTCTGTTAGCTGGACACTGTTAGCTCCGTTAACCAGAACCTATAAGTTCAGTTAGCTGTTAGCTGCTAGCTCTGAATTAGTAGTCATTAAAATAATAAAATAACAAAAGATAAAGATAAAAATCTAAATGAAAATATTTGTATAAATACTACACATGAGATTGATTAAAAATGTAAATAAAATATAATAGTAATACTGAGAAACAGATTAAATAGCTGTTGAACATATAATAGCTTAACTTAAAAATATGTTAACATTATGAGACACTAGTATGTTTATGGACCACTGATCAAACTATTAGATCAAATATCAGCGACAACAATCATCTTAATTATGACTAAAATAACATAATATATAACTTGTTGTTAAAAGTATTTAGTATGTTTCAGATGTCCGTTATGTTAAAGTTTGTCTCTTTATAACTTTTGAGTTTGTACATTTTGTAAATAAATCCAACCAGCTGCTGTCCTGCAGAACATGCAGACTTTGTAATTCTGGTTCCTGGTTCTGTTTTCTTGATGATTTTTCTCACCCATCTCACAGAAGTTTCCACCGAAACCCTCCGGACAGACACAATAGTCTGAGGTCCCGTTGTTGACACAAGTGCCGTTGTTCTGACAGTCGGCCACGCAGACGTCAACACCTGATTACAAGAAGAGAGAAACACAACATTATTTACAGAAACACGTCTTATCTCTTTTTATCTCAGATTTGTTTCTCGACGACAGAAGAATGAGGATCAATAAGACTTGACTGTGCAAATCAATACACTGGTTACAGGTCGAGTCAACAGTACTGAGAAATATTCAATATGTTTAAAATCCTTCATCTCATTTAACGTTTATCCTCCAGCTAAATAAAAATATATTTTCTGCTCGTTCAGTAATTTTAATTTGATTTGAATTAAATTATTTTACAAAATGTAAAAAATTTAAATGTAAAAATGATTAAAACTCTCGACCACATCGAACTGTTAGCATTTAGCTCCAGCACCACTTGACTGGAGCCTGCTAATTAGCTAATGGTAGTATGTTAACACGTTAAACTACGAGGGTGAACATTGTTAACATACCTGCAGACTGTTACATGTAGCATTAGCATCCTTTAGCATCAGTTTATAGGTTAGCATGCTAAGATATTAAAAACTCATTCAGGGAACATGGTAAACATCAGCATGCTAGCTTTAAGCTCAAACACCATCATGATTAAGTAGCATTGATTCTTAGTTTTGTTAGCATGATATCTACATTCATCAAGAACACGCTAACAATAGTCTATTATATCAGTCTTCAGCTGTAGCATTAGCATGCTTATTAGCTAATGTTAGCACGCTGACAAGGTAAACTAATAGAGTGAAGATGCTAAACACCGGTGACAGAATAACTCTGCCGTGTTTCTTCAGCATGCACAAAGTCAAACTATGTTCGTAATATTCCTCATACAACGTTAAAATAAGTTTCACTCACTTGTATATTTCCGCCAGAATATTTCCTGCAAAGAACAAACAAGTAAACATTTACTTCATTATATGTTTCTGTCTCATTACTTTATTATAATCAGGTTTCATCTCTTTGCCATCTGCCACCAAAACCCCCTCGGTCTCTCCAATAGTTTAATCGACTCTGGGATGCTAACATGCTAACAATTTAGCACATTATTATCCATGAGTGTGCTATCCTGCTCATAACATGGCTGACAGTTAACAATCCAAATTTAAATCTATTGTTTATTGTTAAGGATCAAATTTTTATTCACTCTAAAATAAAAAGACCCTCAAAATATTGTAAGCTAACGTAGCGTTCGCTGATCTGTTTTGCTAACAGGGAAATAAAGACAGAGAAAGTGTAACTTTTAGCAGAATGTACGTAATTTGATAAAAGCAATCAGCAATCACATTTTGTCCGACAACAGCAGAAGTTCTACCACCGAGTCGTTCTTCTTTCTTTGTGTAACATTAACATTTTGGTGGAGCCGATGAACAAACTGACCGTCTGGGCGTCGTCTTCGAACACTTCTCGAGCCTCTTCGTAGCTGCAGATCTCTTCGATGCACTCCCTCTCCAGGTTTCCTTGTTGCATCTCCTCCAGGAAGCCGCTGTTTGCTCGCCGCCATCTCTGCAGCACCGTGTTCGCCTCGTGCTTCTCCACAAACACTGAAACAAACGATGCAACAACTTCACTTATTCTCCAGAGCAACATGAGGAAACATGGCGGCAAGAAGAAGCTCAGTGTTCTGGATGTTGTTGCACATATGCTCTTTAAACTCTTCTTTAGTTTCTTTAAACTTTGTTTAACTTTGACATATAGAATTTAGCAACATGCTAACGTAGCTTTTTATTAAAAATGCACAGACCTGCAGCAGCAGCGATGCCTAACAGCAGAATCCAGACGGTGCAGCAGCTCCTCAGCAACATGTTGTGAGTGTCGGAGGTTCTCAGTGAAACCAGGACCAAGAGAGGTTTTCAGAGGGGTCGGGTGCTTTTAGGCCACGCCCACCGAGCCTCGGACCCTTGGAGTCAGTTTGTAACCAGGTCAGTAAACAACATGTTGGGTCCTATTGACCTGCAGATTATCTGCAGCTCAGCTCGAGGCAGAACAGCTCCAGTACCACCAAACTACTGCAATACAAGTACACAAGTACTGTCAGCTTCATGTAGTAGAAGTGTCCTCCATCACTGATGTCATTTTACTTTCTTATACTGACCAAGTTTGCATTTTTATAGTTAATGTACAATCTTTTAGTAGTGGAGTTATAAAGTAATATAAAATGTAAATTGTTACGTACGGAGACATTTACACAACACGAGTACCACGTTTATGTACCACAACACCACAAAACAAAAAGTGGAAAATGCAGGTTAATGATGAAAACAACATGTCAGCATCATATCATCTGATCACAGGAACCGACGGACAGTTTGAAACACAAAGCCTGAAAAACTGGATAGAAAACATCTGTTGTAGCTGTTTTATTGACACAACTTACAGTTTTAGACCAAACATGACGATGACAACAGTAATCAAGCAAAGTAATCCATTACATTACCTTATGCTGTCGAGTTGTAATCATAAACATTTTTCCCAAATCTCAGATATTTTCGAGCCACAGAGACATTTACAGATCGAAGACAAAACTGCTCACAGTCCAGCGTCCTCTGATGTCTCACAGCTTGTTGAAGATACGTTCTTACACACAAAAGTAAAAAAAGAGTCCACAAAATGGACGCCGTTCTGAACCTAAACCCAACAGAATCTGTTGACGTGTGTTGTCCCGCTCAGGTTGTCAGGTTGTGTAACGAAGCTTCCGTGTTGTTCATCGGCTGATCCGGCGTCGCTGTTCGGTTGTGGATCCACTCCAGGTAGTTGGACACTCGGGTGTAGATGCCGTAGTTGCCCGGTCGGGCGCAGCCCTTCCCCCAGCTGACGATCCCCAGCAGGAACACTGTCTGCTTGTACTTGGTCACAAGAGGTCCGCCGCTGTCGCCTTTGCACGAGTCCTGCCGGCCCTCGATGTATCCGGCGCAGAACATGTTCTCCGTGAGCACCACGCCGCTCTCCTCCACGCACTGCTGCGTCCGGATCCGAGGGACTTGCAGCCGCCGCAGGATGTGTGAGGTGGGTCCGTTCTCACCCCTCCTCCCCCAGCCGCTCACCGTGTGCAGGTTGACGGACCAGAGGCCGCGGTCCGCCAGGTGTCGCGTCGGCAGGCAGGCCGGGACGGCGTACTCTGTGTAGACGATGGGCGACGCCAGGCGAAGGAGGGCGATGTCATTGTCGGCGGTGAGTTTCACGTAGTTCTGGTGCATGATGATCTCAGCGACCTGGATGACCTGCTCCGTGCCCTCCTTCACCTCCGTGTTGTGCTCACCTGGCAGACAAAGAGCGAATCAACAGGCAGAAGAGTTTCTCACTGAGCTTTAGAAGCTGTCAACACAAAGACAAACACACAGCAGCACACATCTGGAGACTTCATCTACGGCTTTATTCAAGACGCTTTAATTAACGGTGACATTTAAAATCCAGCAGCAGGTTCAAGACAGAAGGTTTGTTTTGCTGTGAACGGAGGGATTCGTACCTGCGACCACCTTCAGGTGCTGAGCTTCATAGTCCTCCAGACAGTGAGATGCTGTGAGGATCCATGTGGGTTTATAAATCATTCCTCCACAGAAACCTTTGCCTTTGTACACCAGCAAAACCTCGAGAGAACACACCAAACATTTGTGTTTGAAAGCGGTCGTACTTCAGTTTTTCTTTTCTGGACTGATGGAAAAACAAAACAACTAAAGAACATGTTGTTTTCATTATAATATGAGCAACTAAACTAAACGTTTACTGACTAACAGCTTCATAACCAAACATTTCCTGTAAAACTTTCATCCAAATAAAACATAGTTGTTATCTTTGTAAAGTTTGGGATTTCACCAGAATCTGCTGTCAGAGGTTAAAGTCCAGTCCAGTAACTTCAGGACTTTAACCTCTGATCGTCCTGACAACCAAACGTCATGAGTGAAAACAACCAGTAGAGTAAATGTGTGAACTGTCCCTTTAATGTGAGCGTACCTGCCAGGGGCATTCACCTTTGGGGCACTCGTTTCCCCCGACGATTCGCCCTCGAGGGTCCAGCTGATTGTTTTTGTTTCCTCCCTGCAGGACAGGAACCATTCCACACGCTAACGACCCTGAAACACACAAACACGTCGTCTCGTTAATAATATCTGTGATATTATAATTAAAACATCAAGTTTCATCTTCAACTGAACCAGCTGAAGGTGTGTTTCTCATACTTTGTTGTACCGCAGGTGTTTTTATCTAAACTGAGCGGTGTTGTTTTAACTTACCATCTGAAAAACAACGTTTTTGACTTTTAGGGTAAAAAAAATACCATAGAAATTAAAAAATTAATAAAGTGTGGCGATAAATCAAACATTTGAGAGGCAAAGAAAAACTTCTGACTGCAAATGATCAGATATGTCGTCGTTTTGAGAAACTAAGATAACGAGTCAGATTTATAAATCCAGAAGATGTTTTGGGTTCTTCTCATTCTAAACATTTCATATATTTATGTGGCAAAAATTGTCTTTTAATCAGTTTCAAGTCAAAAACAAGTGACAGACAGATCAACGTGCAGGTTTGTGATTCACGATCTTTAAATCCTCCGCCCACCTTTTGCTACGCAGCTCCGCCCATCAACATCCAGGAAGTAGCCGTCTGCACACGAGCAGTTGAGTCCTTTTCCATCTTCTTCATCACAGTAATGATCACATCCTCCGTTCTCCAGCAGGCAGGTGTTGGGGACGGTCAGGGTCTCTGAAGCCAACAACACGCTCACGTTTTACATATTTTGTTTATTTCACTACCAAGACACTACATTCAAAATTGATGCTGAACCTGAATTCCCAGTAATTTCCATATCAAGTTTTGCTACTTTTTTCTTTAAATCTAATGTATTATAGAATAAAATATCATCTGAAGTCATAAACATGTAGATCACAGGATAATGAACTTTGACTTTTGATATTTTTAAGGATCATTTTTAGGTAAAAAAGTAAAAATGTACAGAAGAGGATTTGGGCCACGGAAAATGTTTTTTGGGAGATAAACGTCAGGATTCTGCAAAGAAAATGTACAAGTACAGCTGTGTGTCGTCTGCATAAAAGTGGATTGAACCTCCTGAGCCGTCAGGTTTCAGTAAAATGTGTGTACGCTGCTCACCGAGCTCACAGTCGAGTCCATTGAACTGAGGCAGGCAGAGGCAGGCGTAGGACGAACCCTGGGTGGAGCAGCTGCCGCCGTTCAGGCAGGGGTTGGACTTGCAGCTGTCCGGGACTACAGGACGACAGTGCGGTCATCATGTCATGTTTGAGTGGAACAGATCACAGAATACAGATATCTGCTGGCAGACGACTGCAGCCGTTTGAGGACCACAAACCATGAATCATAGAGCTGGATCACCATGTCCAGTAACCAGGACGTTAAAGTCAGACTGTGGCTCATAAATAAAATCTGTGATAAGAAGAAAGTTGGAAGCACAAACTCAATCGATCAATAAATATTCATCAATAACGGATTATCTTGGAACACGTCATCCAAATTTTATAATCCAGATTATTCACATCCTGGACTTTACTGCCTTTAATCTGTTTGTTCAACCTTTATTTACACAGGCTGATCCAATGAGAGCAGGTCAGTCAAGGGTCAGGTCAAAGGTTCGCATTTTGTGTTTTTTGTTATTTTACTCTGAGGTCATTTTTCAACCTTTAAAAAGTCGCCAACATTCCCGCCGATGATGCTGCATTTCCACATACGTGCAGATTTTATGAGCCACTGAGCAACATGTCTGGATCAGGGTTTGAACAATCGTTAGCTTTGGTTAGCAGCAAGCGTGGCTGATTTTTCCACTATATACTTACCGTTGTATGTTTTCCAGAATTCATCCTGAAGAAACAGAAAAGTCAAACAGAGTGACTTTATTATTCATCCCAAGAAATATGATTTGTTTTACGGTCAAAGAGAAAACCAGTCTGACCGTGAGCTCTGTGTGTTCGAACACCTCCCGGGCTTCTTCATAGGAGCATTTCTCCTCCAGACACTCCCGCTTCAGATCTCCCATCTGGAGCTCCTCGAACCAGCCCGAGTTATACCTCCGAGTCCGGACCAGTACTCCATGGGCTTTATCTGGATCCAGAAAGACTACCAAAAACAGAAGGAGGGAAGAGTTCAACAGAACTGTGTTAGCACACAGCCTCTGAACCTGTGGTTCAGCAGCTAACTAGTAGCATAGCCCCTGAGCAGACTAACGTTAGCACAAAGCACACACTATAGCGCTGGGTAGCCGTTTCAGACTGACGCAAGTTTGTCTTCAGCTTCTCCAGCTTTTTTTCAGAAAAATGACAAATTTTCAATAAAATGTCTAAATTCTGAGATTAAAGTAAAACCTGCACAGCTAAAGCTATTGGAAAGCTAGTCGCACAAGAAAGGCACAGAAAGTGCAGCCAAAATGTCCTGATGCTAAGGTGTTAGCTTGACATTGGTGAGTCCCAACACTAGCCATGCCCTTCGTTAATGCTCAATATGATAGTTGTTTTTCTTGAATGTGGTAAATTAGCATATTTAGCCTCTGAACCTGTCGTTCAGCAGCTAGTTAATGCAGCAGCACAGCCCCGAGCCGAAGAACAGACTCGTTCAGCAGCTAATGTTAGCACAAAGCACAAACGTTAGCACTTTTTAGACTGAAGTACATTCGTAATGGCTATTTTGTTTGTGTTTGTACGATTGTGTCAATTATCAAAGTTGTTTATTTACGTCTTTGACTACAAAATTAAAAACAACTTATTGAATACAACAAACTAACCGCTAACACATTTCCCAGCAGGTCAGAGAGAGTTACGATAGCTCGCTGGTTTAAAAAAGCTCGGACACGATGTAAAAAAAAGCAAACGTGTTAATCAGGCATTTCTGTTAGTCTACAGTCCCGTCCACAAACATCTGATGCCTTCAGTGCACCACTGGACGTGATGACTCACATGATTCACGGACAGGAAACATTTTGACAACATGTTTTGACCTTTATCTTCTTTTGAGTTTTCTGAATTTCATGTGAAACATTACGCCTGCCAACATGTTAGCATTGTCACTGTAAACGTGTTAGCACGCTAACGTTAGCATTCCTTTCACCATTGTGTCTTAGCCTCTCAGAGCTGCTAGCACGACCGTAGACTTTATTCCGTCTTATTCCTTCGTCGTGACTAAAGTGGGAAAGATAAACAATTTGTAGCTTTCGTCGGACATTTTGTCTTTCCTCACCTGACGCCGTCCGGCAGCTGGAGAAGCTGAAGGCGAAGGTGACGAAGACTCTCAGCCACATTTCAGCTGACAGTTGGCTGCTGTGATGCTTCTTTGTGGACCCAAAGGTACAAAGTCTGATCCTCCTCCCCTCCACCATCGATCACATGTTCCCAACAGAAATACTGACGAATGTGACCTGGACACACTGACAGCTGCTGATTCAGGCTACAGACTAACGTTAGCTAACGTGACTAATCGGTTACAGCTAACGAAAGCAAGTGGCTAAACCACAGCCATGTTTAGCCTAGCTTAATTCTCTTTTTAAAACAGAAAACTACACCTTCTGCAAGGTTACTTTTAGTTTCCAGTCACAGTTACAGTCCACCATTAACACCTTAGAGGCGTTGCACCCTGAACCAGAATTGGGCGGGCTGGACCAGAAGTTGATCATGTAAGCCTCATATTGATATGGATTGACCAGATTTGACTATAGTTATTATTTATTCAAAAACTATTTACAGAACAGCCTCAGAATTGATCATTTCTTTGAACTTCAATGAATAAACTTCCTTCGGCTACCCAGTGAGGCTGTTCCATCATCAGGAGTACGGATATTGACTTACGTTAACATTCAAGTTGTGATTACGTCTGGGAAGCTTTTTTTTCTGACACTTTCTTATTAGAGATTGGCGAGTACACCATTATCTCATCTGTTCAACCAACTAAAATATCTGTATTTCTTTACTGAATGGTGGCAGCTTAATCCGGGATTGGGCGGGCTGGACCAGAGGTTGTTGATTAAAGCCTCATATTGATATGGATTGATCAGATTTGACTATCTTTATTGTTCATTCAAAAACATTTTACAGAACAGTCTCAGAATTTAGCTTTTTTTCAAGTTTATAGTAAACTTGAGTGAATAAACTTCATCACAACAACAGATATTGACACAGTTTACTCGGATGATGCTACTTGATGCCTTGTGTCCACAATCATACGTACTTCAACCAAAATGTAATGGTGCTATATTTGGTCAAAACAGCTGTTCAGGTTGTTATAAGTCAACTTACAGAAATAACAGATTTCTTTCGTAAATCTAAACAACATTAAATTAGCTTACCTGCTTATATTTTAAATGAAATTTACATTAGCATAAAGAGTATAGCATAAAGTATCAGAACATTTGACTTTGTCTTTTATTTTATTTTGTTTGACAAGAATGAATTATAGAGTCAACATCGCACAGATTGAAATCATCCCTGTAGATCTTGAATGATGAGCCACAAATCTGGAGATTTTACAAACCAGAGAATATATCCCAGTGAGCAAAGAGTGGTCTAGATCACGTCTTTGAGACATCATTTATGGACATCCAAGACGTCTAAAAGACGTCCTCTGGGGAGCCAGAATTAAAGTTTTTTTTATACGTCTTTTCGTCTTGGATGTCCATAAATGACGTCTCAAAGACGTGATCTAGACCACTCTTTGCTCACTGGGTAAATTCCAAAATCACCAGAATCTGAACACTGTTGCTAGACGATAGTGATTAACAACTCTGTTATGTTTCTAATATTGTTTTATGCTCTACACTATGTTTTTATCCTACTCTAACTTAATAACACGATCTTCATTGCCGTCTGAAACCGTCACATCCCAGTTGTGACCTTGGATTCAGCCAGTGGACATGATGTCATTGATCCAGCCCAGGAAGTTGCTGACTCTGGTGTAGACGCCGTACAGGTTTTCGTTGGCGCACCCTTTTCCCCAGCTCACCACACCCGTCAGGAACCAGGTTTTCTTGTAGCGTGTCACCAGAGGTCCGCCGCTGTCACCCTGGCAGGCGTCCTTGCCGCCGGTCTTAAAACCAGCGCAGAGCATGTTCCTGGTGATGTTGAGACTGGTGTGGAGGCGACACTCCTGCAGCGGGACCCTCGGCAGCACCAGCCGCTGGAGGACTCTGGATGAAATACCGTGTCGCGACAGGCGGCCCCAGCCAGACACGGTGGAGTGACGGATGGTCGCCAGAGTTCGGCTGAAGGTGCTGTTCTGGGCGGGAAGGCAAATGGGAACCACAAAGAGGCCTAGTTTGATGGGGCGGTGGAGCTTCAGCATGGCCAGGTCGGTGTCGGAGCTGGACTGGTTGTAGTTGCGGTGGATCACCATTTTGACCACACGTCGCTTCTGCTCAGTCTTCTCATCCACCATGAGGTCATGTTCACCTTCACAGGGACAACATTTTATATCAGATTAATAACAAAATGAGAAATACTTCGAGAAGAGGAGGATTTCTGTTTATCATCCCCTCAAAATACATTTGTTTTAACTCCTTCCTTGTTATTAATATAAAAGTTGAGGGTAGCAGGTGAACAGTTTTAGGTTGCTTGGAATTAGAATCACTGAGAACGTTTGTTGGTCGTCACAGATCTCCACCCTGGTTTTAAAATGGCTTTACTTCCTACGGAAACTGGCATCAAGGCTCAGGACAGAAGTCTACAGGGGTTGATTAAAACAGAACATCACCTGCTGCCACGTGGCAGGAGATCCAGACCACAGAGCATCACTGACATTGGTGAAGTGATTGCGTTAGATACGCAAATGGATACGGACCAGCGGAGCAGTACCTCCGGTACTCGTGGGGGGCAGTGTAGCCAATAGTTCAAGCAAGTCTCCACAGGACAAGAGGAAGAAGATTTAAACATTTGTATGATTTTACTTGAGTTGGACGGTGGCGAAGGAAAAGTGTAGGTCCGTGCGAGACCCTCCACACCCTGCTGCCACGTGGCAGGAGATCCAGACCACGACACTACAGAGCAGCTTCTTCACCTCAGACTGTGAGACTCCTGAACTCGTCCTTTACCTCCACTTAAATAAGGCATGATTCAAATATGAAGGACTGACGAGACAGACAACATAAAACACAATAAGTGTAAAGTTGGACCGTGTAGTAAACGTACCCACGACGACTTGGAGGTCGGCAGCAGGTGTTCTCCAAACACAGTGAGCTGCAGTTAAAATCCAGTGATCTGACAGGACGATGCCTCCACACGAGTGATTAGTTGAGGTCAGCAGAGCCTGAGCAGGGAGGCAGTGTTATCATCACATCCTTACTGTTATATACTGTTACATCCTAAAATTTGTCTAAAGTACGTCCAAAAACATGCCTGCCATGGACAGTGTCCTTTGGGGCAGGTCTGCCCGTTAACAACCCTGGGGGCAAAGAACATCAGAGGTCTTCCACAGGCCACCCTGTCTGGACCGGAGAGACGATCAGAAGGAGCATATGTTACACAAGAAGTCAAAAAACCACAGGGTTTTGAGTAAGCTTATCGCAGGACAATCTGAGCAGCAACCTTCTCATCGTCTACGCCGTCTCAAATGTCCTCTGTATTCATTTAAACTTGTCTGACCTTGAGGCAGGCAGGTGCTGTTGTCCTGATCCAGACGGTAACCTGGAGCGCAGAAACAGACGCGAGAGCGATCCGGCAAATCTCTGCAGAAATGTTCGCATCCTCCGTTTCTGAAGCGACAGCTGTGGGTCGTCGCACGTGCTGCGAAGACACGCAAGCAACCCACCATTTTTAATTTTGAACTCAGAACAGAAACTTCTTCATCAACAGTTCATAGAAACGTTTCAGTTGCCGACGTACCTTTGTCACAGTTGTATCCATGGAAACCAGGTGAACACTTGCAGACGTAGGTGTCGTCGCGGCGAGTACAGGTGGCTCCGTTCTTACAGGGAGACGACTGGCAGTGATCCACCGCTGCAAACAGGAAGTCACAGAAAAACTTAACAAAGCATTTTGTTACATTTTTAAAAGTAACACTTTCAGTATTTTTACAGTGTGGTGTCAACACTCAAGTCAACGATCTGAATACTTCCCAAGTTGAATCCCAAGTACCTGTGTACATCCTCCAGAAGGCCTCCTGAGTAGAAGAAGAAACACAGTTAAAAGACAAAAACATTGACGACTTTAATCCACGTTTGGATCGTTGACTCTGGAACCGACCAGCTGCTGCGGCAGGGCGAAGATCTCTTTGGCCTCCTCGTACGAACATTTCTCCTCCAGACACTCCCGCTCCAGGTTTCCTCTCTTCAGCTCCTCCAACAGGAAGTTTGCCCGACGACTGCGACGCAGGAAAACGCTGGCCTCTGGTCTGCTCACAAACACTCCTTCATATTAAAATACAGATCAAGAATACAAATCATGACAACTCAGGTTCGGTCAGGGTAAAAGTTCTGTTCGTCCAATGTGTTGTCAAATTCTTCATCATTTTCTGAAAATAATCAGCAAATTATTCAATAATGAAAATAAGTGTACATTTTTTCCCTATTTTCATGGATGTAGCTTGGTAGCTACGCAGGAACAACAAATTTGTTCACTAAAAAATCACTAAAGACAGTTGAGTTGTGGGCGGCAATTCAGAAAGAGCGAAGCTTGGATCTCATAATTCTCAGCTGTGTTTGTGCTAACATCAATCAATCAATAAATAAATATATAAACAAAATGCGATACCAATATTAGTGTTTATGCTAGGACATGCAGTTTAAGGCAACAATAAATAGATTAAATTGCTAAAAATAGTGGATAAACATTTCAAATAGTTAGCTAACAGTCATGGATGAATGGGTTAAGGAGTTAGCTACCAACACAGCAACCGTTACAAGTCATGGAAGAACAGTTTAATATTTAGCTGCAAGTCATCAAATATGGTTTAAATCATTTGTTACAGAAATGGGTGCAGTTTACAGTTTACAAAGTTTGCTAACGTTATGGTATATGGTTTAATAAACGCTTTGAATAGTTGGCTAACGGTTTAAACTGTTAGCTAACATCACGATAAATGGTTTAATAAACAATTTAAAGAGTTCCCTAAAGTAATTAATATACAGTTTAAATAAATAGGTAAGAATCATCAATAAATAGTCACCGATACACAATACATTGTGTACATTTTTCATGGAGCTAGCTAGGGATGACGGGACAACCTCAGTCTGGGGCGTCAGCATGCTAACATGAATTATTATGATTACAGTGTTCGGTTTAAGATTTACTCCTAACGTCCCACATGTGGCCTGAAACGTGTCACGTCTATCCAAAAAATACATTGATATTAAGATTTAAATCATAAAAAGGAAGTGTGGGCGGCGACTCAGAAGTCTGGAGGGCGGCTTCTCCATCATTCTCAGCCGTACTTACACTAAGCTAACAATAGTGCTAATGCTAGGACACACAACTCCAATGAAAATGATTAAAAGACAACATGTACTCTTTATAAGACCTTTTTTTATCAAAAAGATTCACAAATCCCTCTGATGTGTTAGCATGCTAATGTAGCTTTAGCATAACTCATCAGAGGAGAACACACGGCAGATTGCAACAGGGATCGTCACAGAGCAGAGACGTGACCAACTGTCAGTCTAATTTTCCAGCAGAAGAAGAAAAAGACGAGTATAAGAAGAAGAAACCGGGGACTGACCTCCAGGAAACCCAGTGCATGCTGGGATAGACGCAATGAGGAGTCGTAGGAAGAAGAGACACTTCGTTTCTCCGTTGATCGACGCCATTTGTTTTTCTGGACTGATCAAAGGTCAGAAACAGCCAAAAAACACACAAACCCCTCCGTCACAAACACACATTAACACAAAGACACAGCACTGCTCACAGGCTGTTCATCCACAGACACACAACACACAACCACTCCTGGTTTCACACAGACTTTATTCAATGTGAGCACAAAGTGAACATGTTGACTTGTTCATTGGATTTAAGACAAAAGAAAAAGTTAAATAAATGTCTGAGAGTTGATCAGTTTTTAAACACATCAGTTTAATATGCTGTTAATTTATTCACATTTTACTACCACATAAAAAATATGTAAACAAAACTTGATTAAGTGAAAAAGAGTTTTGCATGAAATTAAATACTAATAAAAGAAAAAATGGAGTACATCTTCATTGTTGTGCGTTTAGACAGGAAGTCGAACAGATTTATTTGAACGTTTAAAGCTGCAGTTCCCCTCCAGTCCTCCGGGGGCGACGCTGCTCTCACTGCAGCTCCTTCAGGATGTCGGGGATGAGCTCCTGGCCGTCCCTCAGTTCGTCCTTCCACTCCTGTGGGATGACGCCGCCGCTGTACACCGCCGCCGCCCCCAGCAAGGCTCCCAGCGCCGCGCCGCGGTTACAGTTCTCACCTGGAACACAAACACGACGTCAACAACAACAACAAACAACAACAAGGTCAACGTCTTTACTTTTTTACTTAATTTTTGTTTGGAGAAAAAACAACAGATATTTCAGCCTACGGTCATGCTAGCAGAGCTAATGCTAGTAGCTCTGTGAGGTCCTTAACGAGTCACAGTGGTGATTTGAGCTAAATGCTAACGTTAGCATGCTAACATTACGGCCTCCAGAGAAAAATCACGATGTTTCTAATGAAGTGAATCGTTCCCTGTCGACTGACTTGTGTACGAACCTCCACAGTTGGTGTTGGCCAGGATTCCTCCTCTGGGGTCGTCGTGGAACTCGTGAGCCAGATAAAAGAGGCTGGACAGAGCTCCTGTGGATTGACACAGACAGGTGACGCTGTGATTAAAGGATTTATTCTCCGTCACTAAAGATCTTTATGTTTGTGATGCAGAGTGATGTGAACCTTTAGTGTAGCAGGCCAGACCGAGGTAGTTCACCGCGCTCTGATGCACCTTCAGCCGCTCCTGTGACGCCGCCGCAAACCTCAAACACACACAGTGAAAACTCCCTTTATTCTTTCATGAACTGTGTTCGGTCAATAAACAAAGGGACATATTCACACCAGGTGTGACTCGTACCTGCCGGCCTTGCGGCTGTAGCTCTGGCAGGTGTCCCAGGCGTCCAGCCTCCTCAGAGCGTGCTCCGCCTGCTGCCGAACGCTGGCTCCGCCCAGCACGGCGTGCAGCGCCCGGCTGTAAATCGACACGTACTCAGGCACCTTCGGGTGGGGGTGGGTGAGCTTCACAAACTCCACTGCTGCCGAGAGCTGAGACACGGGAGGTCAAAGGTCAGACACAGGTAACTGAGTACATTTACTCGAGTACTGCAAGATTTAAGGTACTTGAACAGCCGTCAGAGTGAAAGGTAAGACAGTCAATGCAGTTCACTCACTGCTCGCTCCTCATTGGCCGAGGCAGACAGCAGGATGAAGGGGAGGGTCATGGGAAGGCAGCCGATGGCGTCCAGCTGGCCGTCAGCGAACGAGGAGCTCAACATCCGTCTGGAGCGTTTTTCTGCAAACTTCAGAACCTGAAAAGACGGCGAGGAAAAACCAGTCAGAACAGAAACACGAAGAGGCGTCGGCTCCACCGGGCTGTTTGTTTTACCTGACTTGGTGACGTCGGCCTGGCGTCCTGCCAGTCTGCGAAGAACGAGCGGTGGAAGGACTCGGCGTAGGTGTCCTGGTGCGAGCCGGGCGTGGTCAGGAAGTGGACATAGTCTGACAGCACGGCGGCTCGAGCGTCCGGCTGAGAGACGTCCGTGAAACGACCGGAGACGAGTGAGCGAGCCGCTCGGAGAGAACAGAGGACGTTCAGGGTGTTTTCACCAGACTGAAGACCTGAAACACAAACACACCTGACTGTCTCCAACTCAACAACTCACTGAACTGACACATTTGTTAAGGGAGTCTGGGGACAAAGAAGCAGCGAGGTCAGATATTAGCATGCTAACGTTAGCTTTGTCAGTTAGCTACACAACAGTTAGCACCTATAAATATTGAGCAACAACTAACGGCAGCCTGTTATAATTAACTCTGATGTTAGCATGAAGCTAACGGCGTCTGAGGTGAAGACCAGCGGCTGACATGAATCTGAAGCATCGGGTTCAAATTCAAGTGTTTTCAAGGCACATTTTCAAGGTTTTCCAGGACCTCAATTCTTGTTTTGTACAAACAAAAGTATGTTAAGTGATTCAATTAATAACGATTTATCAGTTTGTCTGTAAAATGCGCCCGTGCTCAACTAACTGATCAATCGTCTAATCGCAACAAGCTCTAAATAAAACACCGTCTTCAGTACCTTGATGATAGTGGACCGATCCGTTGGAGGCCGTCCACAGGTTCAGTTTATCGTGGAGGATCACGTTACCGACCACGTCAGGCCGTTTGGCGCCGGACGACCAGGCGGTCCGACCGCTGCCGGCTGCAACGCACAAACAGGAAGATAAGAACAAACATGACCTGAACCTGGGCTCATTTCCAGGACTTTCCAGGACTCCATGAAAGAGTTTCCTACTGGTGTTGGAGAGGCTGAGGATACTGGACGGGTGTCTGCTTCTGGGCGAGTTGAAGCCGGAGATCCAGCCGCCAAAGTCCCTCCTGATGAAGTCGATGTCGTAGTACCAGTGGACCGGCATCGACATGGAGTCGGCCGCACACATCGCCCACAACGCCTCGCCGATGGACCGCCGCACCTGAGCCATCTCACCTGGGGAGGAGTGTTCAAACGCTGACGTTAGAGAAACAAGAAGTGTCCACCTGGAGTTCATACCTTACAAGAAGCATCACCAGAGACATTGCTAGCTGCTGCTAACTGTAGCTGCCATTAGCTAGTTAGCTCAGTTAGCCATGCAGCTAGCGGTACAGACTGGATAATTTCAGTTTTTTTTTTTTTTTAAGTTATAGATTAAGATTCTCACATATCAAACTTTTAAATGACCATTTTCGACTTTACATTGAGCACAAGCTCTCAGGTCTGTCTGACGTTGGAAGCTACGCTAGCAGTTTCCCCCCACTTACAGTCTTTGTGCTAGGCTAGGCTAAAAACACCCGGACCTGTCAGAAGCAGGTTTGTGGGCAGTGAGGCTTCCTGGTGCTGTGATGATTCTGTCCTCGACCATAAATCAAAATGTCTCCTCTGATGACTGAACGTGTTCTCTGTTACAGAACACACACCTGTTTGGACCTGCTCGGTGCCGAAACAAACTCACATTACGTCATGTTATTAACGCTTAAAGCCCTGTAACACCTTTAGTTCATGTCTTCTCGATGAGTTTAGTCTCCGCTCACCTGTCATGAAGCCCGTGGACCTGCAGCCGCTCTCTGCTCCTGATGACTTTAACTTACATAAGTTCATTTATTATCACAGTTACAAAACTACACAGGGAGGGGCTAGCCTCCGCTAGCACCTCCATGCTAACACAAACAGCTGCTCGCGACGCTCCGCTCTCGTCGCATCAGGCCATTAATATGTTTCCGTTCACATGAAGGTGTTTTAAGTTAAGATGTAGTTATTATAACGTTTTGACTGCAGTTATATTAAAGTGAGTTTGTTTATAAGCGCACTTCGTAACCGGCGCAGCAGTACGGTGGTCCGCGTGGGTCAATTCGAGGAAACGAAGCTGGTACGGGTCATTTTAAACCCTGCGCTGAGGCTTCCAGGCAGGCAGCGGTTAGAATAAGCAAACTAATATCGGTTAATAATGATTAACAACTCAGTTTACGTACAAACAACAAAGAAAACGTCGTTTCTCGTTGTATCGATGAGCACACGTTAACGTTCAGAGACGAAAAACTGCCTTGGAAACAGAAATCGGGGCGAAAATTGACACTCGTTTTCTACGGCGGCCGTTGTGCATCAATAATGACGAGAACGTAAACGCGCTTGAATGTGAACGTGAGGGGAAGCGGACAGCGTTGTTGAAGCAAACGGTAACTTTTACTAAACTAACTGTTTACAACTTTAATGTGTAGCGGCACATTTAGCATCGTTAGCTCCTCGGGAAGCTAGCAGCTAACGGTCCTGTGTGCGTCAGTCCGGCTGAGCGAGCTAGCTGAGTGCTAGCAGGCTAACGTGTGTGTGATGGAGGAGGAGGAGGACTCGGTGGATCCTCAAGATGTTGGTGAGAAGAAGCGATTTCTTGTTATTTGCTGACTGATGACTTCATGTATGCAGCTCACGGTCTGTCACAGTGTGTGAACGCAGCCGACACACGTGTGGTACAAGTTTGATGTCGAGCAGGTCAAGTCCTGAAAACAACAACAACAAAAGAAACCTGTGAAATGCTCCTTTATGTCACTCACCACACACACAGCAGTGATGTCACACGTCTGTAAAGTGTTTCATGAGTCTCTGAAGTTTAAACCTTCAAAATAAAGGTTCTACAAGGACACTGGTTTTTAAGCTGGACCAGGTCTGATGTGGTTTGTTTGTTTGTTTGTGTGTGTGTTTGTGTGTGTTTCAGAACGGGCCAAAACCTTCTGGGCCGGCGAGGACGTGGATCAGGTCTTCACTGACGTCTTTGACTACCTGGATCACCTGAAGAGAGTCCTGCAGAAGAACACGGCGACAGATAAAGGTCTTTTAATTGATCTCTTCTTTGATTGCAATAAACAGGAAGTGACCTCACGCTCCCTGTTGTGTTGACATCCTGTTGTGTGTCGATCAGAATATGTTCAGGGCCTGAAGCTGCTCGAGGTTCTGGACTTCGCTCGTCCGACCTCGGCTCGGGACTCCTCCGTGGTTCAGGTGGTCATCGGCTCAGGTAAACACAGACTTTTATTCTGAAAAACCGGTAGGTAGAAGAGTAAAGGTAATTGTGCTTTGAAATGAACTCTATCAGTGTGTGTATGGAGTCTTATTTTGGTGGTGTCTTCCTGTCCAGGTGGGGTGCTGCCGGCGGACTTCTCCCCCCGTAGCTCCTCCCCCTCCTCCCCCCTGCCTCCCTCTAACGGGCCTCCTGCAGGCCGGGAGGAGCTGCTGCCTCCTCTGACCCCGGTCCAGCTGCAGTACACACTGCACACCTGCTGCCAGGTCACACACACACACACGCACACACTCACACATGCACTGTATAAACACTGAGTGTGTGTGTGTGTATTTTAACATCCCGTCTCCCTGCAGGCCTGCCTGTCCAGTGTACCCAGCATGCCTCAGTCCGCGCCTCTGTTCTGGGGTCAGAACCCTCTGAAGGTGCCGCTGCTCTGTGGCTTTAAGAGGCTGACCGCGGTGCCGCTGATGTCATCAGGAGGGGGCAGGGCCTCTGACGGCGAGGGGCCGGAGGACATGGAGGAGTGGGACGTCCTTTACAAAGCGCCGTGCGGACGGAGCCTCCGTAACAATGACGACGTGATGCGTTTCCTGTTGGCCACAGACAGCTACGACCTCCTGCAGGTACGATGATCCGAGTACAGAAGTAATCTGTACTGCAGGAAAACAAAATGGCTGCTGTGGCGACGTCATGGTGCCGTGCAGGTGTGCAGGAAGATTTGAAACCGTCTCTTTGTGTCCTTCAGGTGGACTTCTTCACCTTCAACCCGTCTGTTCGGCTGGACGTCCCCCCCACGGCGGGTCCCCGGCGGCCAGAGCAGGACCTGAGTCGTGGCGTGGAGCCCACGCCGGTGGAGCTGTGCGTCGGGGACAGTGGCGCCCGGCCGCCTGACTTCCGCTACAGGAAGGAGCGCTGGCCACACGGCTGCTTCCTGAGTCGCGGACCAACGCTGTTCAACGTCTGCTGCGACTGCACCGACGGCTGCAGCGACGCACAGCGCTGCGCCTGCGTCGCCACGACCAGAGGAGGGCGCCATTACAGTCATCACAGGCTGGACGAGCCCGTACCGTCAGGGTGAGACAGAAGAAGAGTCGTAAATAAAACGGCTGATACGAATGACTGTGACCGTGGTAAACTGTGTGTGTGTGTGTGTGTGTGTGTGTGTGTGTGTGTGTGTGTGTGCGCAGGGTGTTTGAGTGTGGTCCGTGGTGCGGTTGTGACCGGGCTCGCTGTCTGAACCGGCTGGTCCAGAGAGGGATCAGAGTCCGCCTCCAGGTCTTTCAGACTGACGACCGCGGCTGGGGTGTGCGTTGCCGTGACGACCTGGACTGCGGCACATTCGTGTGCATGTACGCAGGTGAGACGGCGTCGACGTGGAGGAGCGAGTCCGAGGATCAGTCGTTGATCATGTGATCGATTTGAAACAAAATGTCTGCAGGTGTGATCCTGCGGAGGGCCCAGAGTCCCACCAAGCCCCCCTCCCCCAAGCTGCCGAGGGCGGAGCTCCCCTCAGACGACGAGGTGGAGGTCGTCACCGAGTGGCTCGCCCCGCCGGTGGTGGAGGGGCGGAGCAACCTACTGGAACTCACCTCGCCGCCCCTCCACGTCCCCGTGATCCAGAGACCTGCTGACACCGACGCTACGACCAGCACGGCACAGGACAGGGAGCAGGTCTGCTAATGAGCTAATGATAGCATGCTAACAGGCTAAACTAAGAGGGGGAACATGCTAAACATTGTAACTGCTAAACATCAGTTTGTTAGCATTATGCTCAACATGCTAAACATTAAAACTGCTACAAATCAGCATGCTAGCATTTAGCTCAAGTACCACTGTGGCTCAGTAGTATTGACTACTCGTGCTGTTAGCATAATTTCTACATGCTGCTAGTGATCTGTTATATCAGTCTTCAGCTGTAGCATTAACATGCTAATTAGCTGATGTCAGCATGCTGACATGCTAAATGAAGAGGGTGAACATGATAGATATGTTAGCATTTAGCTTAGCATATCATAGCATTTAGTAGCATTGAGTCTTAGTGATGTTAGCATATCTCCATGCCTCTAAGACATGCTAAAAGTAGTCTATCAGTTTGTAGCATTAGCATCAATAGCAGAAGCAGCAGCTAGCTTATTTCAGATTTTCTGCAGACAATTTTCTTTGATTGTTGTTTGAATTTAATCTTTATTAAACATGTTTGTTTGTTAGTCTGTTAATTAATTTGATTAATTACTTATTTTAATTGTTATTTTTACTTTTTCTGACCAGAAGACAAAAACTAAGCAGTTTTCCTGTTTTCTGTCCTTCAGACGGTGTTGGTGGGAGGCCCAGCACCTCCGTCTCCTTCAGCTGGTGGGTCAGGTGACCAGTCTCCAGCTCAGGAGAAGACTGTTGCCATGACAACAACCAATCCTGAGGCGGCGGCGGTCCACGGCGTGAACGGTACCGAGACAAAGAGCCAGAAGAGTTTAAAGCGGCCGATGAAGGTGGAGGACGTGAACTTCCTGGACGCCAGCAAGGAGGGAAACGTGGGCCGCTTCATTAATGTAAGAGGATTTCAAGAATAAAAACTGGATCATTGGAGAAAAAGCCTTAATTAATAAAAACTGTTCAAAACTACATAGAAAAAACAGTGATTTTAGTAACAACGCTGAATCAGAGAGATTTCTTAAACATTGTGTGTTTTCTGGAGGAAGTGATGGAGGGTAAACTTACAACCTAACTTACTTTGACTCCTCTGATCACATCTCTGCGCCCTACAGCACAGCTGCCAGCCAAACCTGTTCATCCAGAACGTCTTCACCGACTCCCACGACCCCGCCTTCCCCGTCATCGCCTTCTTCACCAACAGGTGAGAAAGAGGACGCAGAAGAAGACACTGGTGGTTACTTATCGTAGCTTCCTGATGCTAACTGCTGTGATCGTCTCTCTGTCAGGGTCGTGAAGGCCGGCAGCGAGCTCACCTGGAATTACTCTGCCGACGCGCGGGGCAAACAGGAAGTGGCCTGTCTCTGCGGCAGCAGCGGCTGCCGGGGACAGTTCAGCGTTGAGGACAGCCTGTGTGACGTGTGCGAGCTGGAAGGTGAAACACAGTGACCCATCAGCAGGTCCACACTCACATGGACATGACCCACACAGAGATATCTATTTTTCTACTGATGTAATAAAATGGTTTGAAACGCAGCTTCTGTACATTTTATTGTTTTTGTAATGAATCAGCTCAATTTCACAAATCATTTTATTTTGAAAGATTGTCCCAATGTGTGTTTGTGGCTGGTTTTTAAACAGGACTTTTATTTTGAAAACCGCTCAGGAAAAATGACTTTCACTGTGAAACTTTTATTTTTAAACTTCAATGCAAATAAATCATTATGTGATTTTATAATTTAAAGTCTCAATTAACTGAATGAATAAGTACGCAAAAGAATTAACGTTACATTTAATTTGTGGTTTAATACATAAATAATTATATGATCGTCACCATTAATTTATGCATTTAAGCATAATTTATGTATTTATCAAGCATTAGTTTATATAACTGTTTATTTATTAATTTAAACTATAAATTATATATTAAGCAATATTATTTAAGCGTTTTGTTTTATGGTGTATTTACTCATTATGTTATTTATTAATGTATATTTGTATTTATTATTTCGTCTCGGAATCGTCACCCCAGCTTTTATTTTGAAATTAGAAATGGTCGTTGCGAGAGGGCTTCCTGTTACAGTCGTCTCCGCAGCTTTTATTTTGAAACTCCACACCGGATCCCCGCGTGTTGTTTATATGTCGTCCTCCGGTCCGTCTCACCGACTGTCCTCCAAACATCGAACCCGACCATGAGCGCTCTTCTCCGGGCAGCGTGTGTGCTCCTCCTCGGCCTCCTCTGGGCCTCCTTCTCCCCGGCCTCCTGCTGCCGGTTCCGGATCCCGCCTCACGACCAGGTGGCCCGGGTCGCCCGCTTCGTCGCCCACCAGTGTGACTGGGCCTCCATGGCCACCATCTCCACCCACAAGCCGGTGGCCGGACAGCCGTTCTCCAACGCCTTCTCCGTCAGCGACGGGCCGGAGGGCTCCGGCTCCGGGGTGCCCTACATGTACCTGACCCGCATGGAGATCTCCGTGCAGGACCTGGAGGTAACGTCCGCGTTACTGTTGGAGTCCACGTTACTGTCGGACTCCGCGTTACTGTTGGAGTCCACGTTACTGTTGTAGTGTTCAAGATGTGACAAACTTCCTGTAAATTAGTTTCAGCTGTTTGTGTCACATTCTGCTGGAGCTCAGTCTGTTCAGTTCAGAACTGCATAGAAAAAACAGTGAATTTAGTGAAGCCACAATTAAATTTCCTATTATTGTGTCTGTTCAACACAATTAAAGTATCATCAGAAAAACTATTTATTTTCCAATCAGGTGAGTCAGCAATGTACAAAACTCCACTGAGAAATGGCTGAATTTAGTGAGGTTGACGTTAACTTTGCATTACGGACTGTAGTTTACTATAATATTTAAACAAGTCTGTAGTTTTCACTGTAGTTCAAGTATTTTGAACTTTAAATCTACCACAAAGAAAGTTGTCAAGTTTAAACGTATCAATCATTTGTCTTCTGCTTCAGTCAGCAGTGAATAAAACCATGTTTAAAAATCATGGGATTTAGTAGAAACGTTGAGTGAGCAGTGTTCAGAACTACATTTGAAATATCGTTGATTTTTAGTAAAAACAATCAACTTCTTGTGTCCTGTGATTCTTAGATTAACTGTAAACCTGGAGTCTTTCACGTCTCTGCATCGTTTAAAACGACCAGAACGTCTCAGATGTTTCCTGTGTTCCTGTATAATATATCTAACATTCATCCAAAAATGTGTCTTTGAAGTATCACACGAATTACCAGAAACTATTATATTGACTTTGTGCAAACTTTAAATCATCTGCTATGATATTTCCACAATGTTGCTATGGGAGTTAAGTGTTGGGAAAAAGTCCCATTCAAAAGTTCCATAGGGATTCGTAGTGTTTTAAGAAACATGCATTTTACAGAAAACTAAAGAGTTAAAAAAAAAAGTATTTTATGATGTTATTTCATAATATAGAGGCACAACTTTATACTGAATACATTAAAAATATCTCCAATGGTAGCATTTGAATTTTACAAAACTCACAAACATGCCACATTTGTGTTAATACAGCTTTAATATTAGTGTGTTTGGGTTTGTTGTGTGTCTGTGAGATGCCTCTGGGATCAAACAGTTGTAGTTTAAAACATTTGTTTCCTGTAATATTCAAACAGTGTTTTTCTTCTTTAAATGTTGTCAAGACATCTAATTTATAACCTCACTGATTAAACCAGTTCTATTCTGTTTCATTCTGTATGAACTTGCTGCAACAGAAGAGCAGAAGTCACGTTCAGTAAAGTTATGAAAACATGCAGCTCAGGATTTATGCAACAGTCGTTCCTCCAGAGTGACTCAGCAGCTCCTCCAGAGTGACTCAGCAGTTAAAGTCACATGTCAGAGCTGAAGTCATGTGACGGGACACTGAGTGATGAACGCAGCAGGATCGTAGACGACATGCAGGAGAAGTTGTATCAGTCTGTTGATGTCAAACTAGTGAGGACGTTTATCTGCGTCTGTCCTTCAAACTGTCTTCAGTCAAACTGACACTATGTTAGAGAAGAGGTTCAGAAAGAGACTTAGAAATCCAGTGTAAACATTTCAAACAGTGTAACATCATGAAGTGTGCTTCAGTTGTCCATATTTCAAATTTCAGCCGTGTACAGAACTACATAAGAAAAACATGGAATTTAGTAAAAAACTCAGTGAGGCTCCTGTTACATGACACGTCTGTCATCAGTCTCCAGTGTTCAGAACTCCCTTTGAAAAAGCATGGATTTTATTGAAGCTGACATTATATTATCAGCAGTAGTTAACTATAATTGAACTTAGTGTCGTTAGTGTTCAAAATTTTCGACTTTAAAAGCTTCAAACTACTGAACTTAACTGCTCAACAAAAACACTCACTTTAAAAACTACCTAAAAGAGTAAAGTCAGAACTTTATCATTGTTTACACACCAGTAGGGTCCTATAAGCAGTCAGCAGTGTACAAAACTGCATTTAAAAAACATGGAATTCAGTAAAAACCATTTAATGACACAAGCAATGTTCAGAACTACATAAGAAAAACAAGCAATTTAGTAAAAACACGGAGGCTGAACTGTAACGTCTGTCCCTGCAGGTGAACCCTCAGGCGTCTCTGTCCATGTCTCTGGCTCAGACTGATTACTGCAGACAGCAGGGCTTCGACCCTCAGAGTCCTCTCTGTGCTCACATCATCCTGTCTGGATCTGTGATGGAGGTACACACACACACACACACACACACACACACACACACACACACACTCAGCTGTGTATCCAGGTGATAAAGAACAGTCACATGACCTTCACTCACCTGCCTCCTCTGCTCCAGGTGAACGGGACGGAGGCCGTCTTCGCTAAGAGAGCTCTGTTCAGTCGACATCCAGAGATGATCGACTGGCCGTCTGATCACAACTGGTTCTTCGCCAAGTTCAACATCACACAGGTACACACCAGTACTACTACAGTACTACTACAGTACTTCTACTAATACTATGACTGCTACTGTAAATACTCCTGTTGTTAATTTTACTGCTACCACTACCATAGTACTACTAACAGCAGTACTCTGTGAAGTACTGCAGTCAAACAAACATGAAAAGTCTGACAAACCAAACTCCATTCATTTTCTGGAACATTTAACCAGATGTTGGTTTGCTGACGGTGTCGTCAACCTGCGTGTTCCTCCATGTTTCAGGTGTGGGTGTTGGATTATTTTGGCGGGGTGAAGACCGTCACTCCGGAGGAATACTTCCAGGCAGAGCCACACAGGAAGCGCCACTGATGGTCAGAGCTGCTGGGGTTTGTAGTTCTGTTTGTTCACGTGGACTACAACATCACAAGATACGACACTGAGTCGTTCTGCCAAAGAGATCAAATGTGTGAAACCTTCTTCAGAACATAAAAAAAAAAATAAGATGAAATATGCAAAATGTAAAAATTAGGACGTAGAAAGTTAAAACTTACTGCGTATCAGTTTGTTTTTTTGATTTTTGAAATTCTTTTTTTTTTTAAACTTTCTTCTGATGCTGCAAGAAAATGTAGCATCTGCAGACACGAGCTTCTTGTTCAGACGTCGTGTTCACTGGTGATCAGGAGCTCGACGGTGTGAAGCTCGGGGATCGAACCTGTGACCTGGTTGCTGGTTTGAATCCCGTCGGCTTTCTGTGAGACACACGATCAACTCCTCCACAGAAAACGTGAACACTTCCTCAGGAGCTGCTTTGCTTAATGTTTAGTGTCAAAATCTGCAACAAGGACGAACAAAACATGAAAAACTGACTTTTGTTAAACGTCGTTGTTCTCGTCCTCATTAACATATTTTAGTTTGCTCCAAAAAACTCAGTTTTGTGTTAAAATATCTGTAATAGTCTTTGTTCAAGAAAATAACACATCAGTAGAAAGCTATAAGAAACTTTATTGAATAATTTAAAATGACAACAGGAGATAAAAGAATTCAAAACCTTTCAATCCACACTAACAATCGTCATCATGGTATTTATCAGAATAATCAACAATCAGCTGATCAATATTTAGGCTTCAGTTTGGAGAGTAAAATGAACCGTGAGCTTCTGTTCCTGTCACAAGTCGGTCGACCACACGAGGGAGCTGCTGAGTGTGAAATGAAACACATGACACTGTTGTCATAACAGAATAATTCATATCTTTAATTTCTCTCTTTAACATTTAAATAAAAAGTGCCTTTTTCTATTTTCTTGCCTTTATGTGGCTCAGCACACCAAACTCCATTCACTGAAACTACGATTTAAGGTGTGTGATCTTGAAACTAACAACAAACTGCACTTTATAACTTTATGAGATGAGCACAGTCAACAAGAGTAAAGATTCAGATGTTACAGGAGCAGCTCGACCTGCAGACGACAAAACTAATTAAACTAGTTTTATTATTTCTACTGAAACAGATTCTTAATAAAGAAAAACCCCGTCACAATCAGTTCATCTTTTAACTACATCTCCCATGAGTCCTCGCTGCTGGCAGGCTGTCAAACCCTCATGGGAGCTGCAGTGCGTTGAGTTGAATCTGGATGCTCAAACCTCAAACGTGGACAGAAACTGAAAAGTGTTTGAAACGGTGCAGAAATCACACGCCGGAGGGGCGGGGCTTATGCGTGGGTGGGCGGGGCTTTGTCGTGGAGGGGCGGGGCATTTTCTTTTTCTTGTCAGCGTGATATAAAATCAATAACTGATCATTTGTGGCGCCTGAGACGTCGGCTCGCTCTCGGCTTTCTGCTCCTGAACGCCGCAGGGAAACAAACGCTGTCCTGATGCTCTGACTTTGCTGTGAAGATTTATTTTTGGAGAAAATGTTCATGAGTGATTTGTATAAATAAAGTTTGTGTGAACGAACAAAACGGCTCCACCTCCTCTGTTTGTGTCTCTGAGTCAGCGCCGACACGTCTTCCTGTCCTGGATGAATGAGACGCTCCTGTTTTTATCAGGTTTTAGTGTTTCTTCTTCTTTTAATGAATAAATAGTAAAAGATATTTCACCAGTCAGACAACAGAAACATGGCAGCAGTGAGCAGCATCAGACACCAGGGGGCGCTCCTCCGGCACCACAGCAGCATGATGGGCCCACTTCTCTCCTCACACAACACAAATGTCAGGATGTGTCCAACAGGTTTGTATCTTCAGATGTGTTGTGAATATCAGTCATGTTCAGTTCTCCTCCACATGTGACGCAGGACGACGACTCTGATGTGACTCTGAGTTCCTGCTGTGATGTCAGAGGCGGCTCAGCCCGCAGAGCTCAGGATCGATCACGCCGATTGATTATCGATCTGAGCTGCCGGCCAGTAGAGGCTCAGCCGGTGTTACATAAGCAGCTGTTTGTGTCTGTCCGAGGGGAACAGCTGTAAGAGAGCAGCGCTGGAGTCGAGCAGGTAGGAGCTGTATGCAAGTACTCTACCACACTGTGCAGGTACTTTACTGTACTGTAGTATTTGCATCCTGAGCTACTTTAAACACACTTTAAAGGCAAATATTTTGCAGATCTAAAACACAAAACATTTGCCTTTAAAAATGAATCTGATGCATTTGTAAACATGAAGTATAAGCTGAATATAAAAATGCTGCGTTCACATTGTACGACTTAACTCTTAGATTTCATTTTGGTTTAGTTTTTATGTATTTCTGCTATTAAATGCTTCTACTTCAAATATTTATATATGTCCTTCAAAAAACTTCAACAGAAATCAAGTTATGATCGTTTTTCTGTCATTTTAACTCATTAATGTAAATTCAGCCATCGTCTCCTGATGATATAAAGTCAGGCTCAGCCATCATCTCCTGATGATATAAAGTCAGGCTCAGCCATCATCTCCTGATGATATAAAGTCAGGCTCAGTCATCGTCTCCTCCTGATGATATAAAGTCAGGCTCAGTCATCTCCTCCTGATGATATAAAGTCAGGCTCAGTCATCGTCTCCTCCTGATGATATAAAGTCAGGCTCAGTCATCTCCTCCTGATGATATAAAGTCAGGCTCAGCCATCGTCTCCTCCTGATGATATAAAGTCAGGCTCAGTCATCGTCTCCTCCTGATGATATAAAGTCAGGCTCAGTCATCGTCTCCTCCTGATGATATAAAGTCAGGCTCAGCCATCGTCTCCTCCTGATGATATAAAGTCAGGCTCAGTCATCGTCTCCTCCTGATGATATAAAGTCAGGCTCAGTCATCGTCTCCTCCTGATGATATAAAGTCAGGCTCAGCCATCGTCTCCTCCTGATGATATAAAGTCAGGCTCAGCCATCGTCTCCTCCTGATGATATAAAGTCAGGCTCAGTCATCGTCTCCTCCTGATGATATAAAGTCAGGCTCAGTCATCGTCTCCTCCTGATGATATAAAGTCAGGCTCAGCCATCGTCTCCTCCTGATGATATAAAGTCAGGCTCAGTCATCGTCTCCTCCTGATGATATAAAGTCAGGCTCAGCCATCGTCTCCTCCTGATGATATAAAGTCAGGCTCAGCCATCGTCTCCTCCTGATGATATAAAGTCAGGCTCAGTCATCGTCTCCTCCTGATGATATAAAGTCAGGCTCAGCCATCGTCTCCTCCTGATGATATAAAGTCAGGCTCAGTCATCATCTCCTGATGATGATGTTAAGTCAGGTGAAGTCCACAGAACATTTCTTCACTGCTTGTTTTAGTTTCAGTTTGGGATGATAAACTGTACAGAAGGTTTTTCACTGATGTCTTTTTTGTAGCCTCTCTGTGCTTTTACTGTATTTACAGTCTCTATTTGAATAAACTTTATTAACATGTTGAGTGGAGGACGAGTTGAGCTGAAGGGGTTAAGACTCAGAGGAATGTGTGGAGGCAGGAGGAGGGAGGAGGGAAAAGGTTTTTCACTTCAGTCCTGCTTTACATATTTTCATTCACCTCCTCTGACGGTCTCCACCTTTACTCCTCCTCAGAGTTCCTCCTTCATCCCGCCGCTCCATCCTCCTCTTCCTCCGGGCGACTCCATCAGCCAGGTCACCGCCGAGATGCCGGGGACTCTTCCCAGGTTTCCCACCATGCCTGCCGTGCTCAGCTCCCTGCCCAGAGGCATCAACCCTCCCAGTTTACCCAGAGGCATCACTATGCCCAGTCTGCCCACTTTGCCCAGTTTACCCAGCATGCCCCGAGGCATGAACATACCCAGCATGCCCCGAGGCATGAACATACCCAGCCTGCCCAGGGGGATGTCGCTGCCGAGGCCCGTCGACATGTCCACCGTGTCCCAGGCTCCTCGGAGGCTGCTGCAGGACTGCTGCTCTGTGCTGGACCACCAGACACCTGGAGGTACTTCAGATACTTCAGATACTTCAGTTACTTCAGATACTTCAGATACTACAGATACTTCAGATACTACTGAAACTTCTACGATCACGATTATAGTTATTGATAATTCAACTATAGTTTGAGGAAACGTCCTGGTTTTGTCCCCAAAACATTTCTCTGCTGGATTTTTTCTGCCTTTTGAAAAACATAAATAATACAGTCCAAAAATAATGAACAAGAAGTTTATAAATTGTAGTTTTAGTGGAAAAAGAAAGAGATATATTGAGATCATCTCTCCTGCAGGTGTTCGGCCGTTGAGGTCACATAACATCTTGGTGAACGTTAACTTATAAATGGTGAAACGTCTCTTTTGACATTAGTTAACATTTCAGTGACAGCTCTGATCTCAGGGTTCAGGACATTTGTAATTTTCCAAATTGTAGTTTAAAAAAATAAAAATCTTTTCCTTGAAGTCAACACTGTGGAAACAGCTGCCTGTGAAAGAAAACCACTGATTTTACAGCCGAAGTTTCCATTTCTACTTTTAATTTGTACTTTAATCTATTTATTTATTTATTGTTTAAATGTATTTTCAGAATATTTGCATGTATGTAAAAACTTCTCTTAAATTCATGGGACCTTCTTGTTAAGTATTTACGTGCTGTAGATTTTCCCCCACAGTGATTATGTTCTTGTTTCTCTGTTCTTTTCACTGGCCGTTATATTTGAATAAGTAGGTAGATATCTGCTCTGTGTTGACCTCAAGGTCTGTGTGAGACCTGTTGAGCCTGTTTTTCATTGGGTGATCTAAAATGAAAACTGAGCTGTTACGAGCTAAAAATCCAGGAAATGAACCGGGAAAAGTTCTGAATTCTGGGTTGACGTGGATTGACCCATACTTGACATATATATATATATATATATATATAACAGCAAACATAGTAAAGTACTGTATGTCGATTAAAGATCATTTGGATCATTGGTGCATCTCGTTGTTGTTTGAACTATAAAAAGTCAGAAGATAATGAAAAAGAAGACTCCGGAGTCGAACCTGAAGACTTCAAATGATTTATTTCATTTTCAAAACCACAACATTTTCAGTTTAAGATCACAGAAGACAAAGAAAACAGCAAGTGTTCAGTTTTGGGAGGCTTTATTGATTATCATAATAGCTGCTTAATCATTTCTGTCTACAATCGATCGATCAGCTTCTTGTTTCAGCTCCAGTTTGGACAATACAAAGTTATTGGATCGATAATCATGAAGCAACAACGTAACATGTACAGCAGAAATGCAGGTAATGCTAACAGGCTAACGTGACCTCCAATGCTTGAACTTTAACCCTTTAATCCAGCAGCTGTTCACTGAAGTATTTGTACTTCTGTGTCCTCCTGTTCGCAGTAAACACGGAGTAGTTTTACTGCGGCGAGGACGACTGAAGCTGCTTCAGTTCTGCAGGTTTCTGATATGTTTTTTTTTTCTGTTTCGGCTGGAATGATAAATAAATCCAGAGCAGATTATAGAGCGCTGAGCTGCTGCACATGGCCCGGATCACACACACACACACACACACACACACACACACACACACACACACACACAGGAATCTTTCAGCTGCTGAGAATATTAATTATAATTTGTATTAAATCAGATTTAACGACAACAAACAGGTCGTTAACATGAAACCTCAGATTGTGACATCGTCCTCTGAATGTGGAGGTACGAGGTTCTTAACTGACGGTGAATGAAAGGAGGTGGGTTTAATGTGTGTGTGTGTGTGTGTGGAGAGGATTAACTATAAACGTGTGTGTGTGTGTGTGTGTGTGTGTGTGTGTGATGGGAGTGACAGTGGATGTGAGCTGACGGAGTCGTCTTCATGTACGGTGAGAGATTTAAACATTTATTGAACATTTTCTTCAGTTGTCTGCAGGTTGTGTTGCTACGTTTGCAGCTGCTCGATGCTAAAGGTGACGCAAAGTGAAGAGCTTTAAAATTAAACGTGTAAACAGAGTTATTATAAAATGTGTACAACTATATTTATTTGCAAGAGATCTTAAAGTCTTTCATTTTACTTATTTCGATGCTTTGCTATTTTTAATGGAATGAATAAAGGAAAATCTCATTAATTGTAATATATTCATATATTTTAATGTGTTTTATGCTTTAAGTTAAAGGTTTTCTACATTAGCATGAATCCCATTTATTTATATCTTATAATTGCCTTCATGTTTTAATAGATAGAAATGTAGTTAAGTAACAAAAGTCAAAACTTACGAGATATTAAGTGAAAATGATGACATTTAAGTGTTTTTTGGTATTAGCGCCACCTGCTGGACTGGAGACGACAGTGACAATTTAAAACTGAGCCACCTGTTTTGGTTTGAGAAATTACAAAAGTCACAAAAAGATGTATTTTTTTAATCTGCTCTGAAGGAATCGTGAGAGACGACAGAAATGATAAGAAAAGTAAAGATTTTGATGAAATTCAACATTGTTCTGGCTTTTAAATTAGAGTTATGGTATACAAGTTAAAAGTACTTTTACTTAACAAAACCAATTTTAAACACATGATCTGTAACTCCTGCCGGTACGGGTCTCGACCAAAACAAAAAAAAAGACATTTGCAGATCCAGAATAAACACCTGGAGTCTCATCAGGTTCTGTTCTGATCCGGAGACGTTGACCGACGGGAGGAGAGCTCAAAATGTATCTCCAGATTATAAGATATTAAGTCACAAGCCAAACTTTTGACTTTTTTTGTGAGATTGTGAGATTTTAATCGAGTCAAAATTATGAGATAAGTTTAAAAAAAACACTCTTCGTTTGTTATTAATTTGATTTGTTTTTGGCAGAATTTTACTTCCGTAGCTGAACTAAAACAAAGAGAACATCTTGTTGGAGCTCACTCTTTACGGTCTTACTTAATAATTAATCACGAGTATTTATTACTGACTTATAAACGTTGTGTTTGAGAGAATTTTTCCACAGTCTTGGACGCAGGTGTCAGCTCGGTGCCTTGCTGCAGGTCACATGTGGGGGGATTGAACCTGCGTCGCTGCAGAGTCGACTCTTTAAGCTCACTAACTAAAAACAATATAAACACATTACGTAACAACAAGCCACCGCTGGATTAACGCTTAAGACGTAGTATTACTGCTGCTGCATTGTAGTGCGTGTGTGTGAGTGTGTGTGTGTGTGTGTGTGTGTGTGTGTGCGTGTGTGTGATGAGTTGGCAGTTGACCATTGGTCGATCTCGTCTCCTCTAATCTCACACACTGAACATGGAGAGAGATGAAAAATTGAAGTAAAATCTTGAGAAGAGACGGTTAAACACTGACGGACTCTCTGCCGCCCCCACGAGTGTCAAATACTCATTACAGGCTTTTATTCTGAAGGTCTCCTGACTTTTAAGTATATTTTCTCATATTTGCCGTAAATCTCCACCTTTTAATCTTTTAATGTCCAGGTCTGTGTGGCTGCTGCTGGGCGTTACGTCCTCGCTACAAGCGGCTGGTTGATAATATTTTCCCAGAAGACCCGGAGGTAAACACACACACACACACACACACACACACACATACAGTGTAAAGCTGTGGAAATCCAATACAGAAAAAATTTACTTAATAAATAAATAAACATGCCATTATATATTCATTTATACATTGTGACAAACAGTATATATGTTTTTATTTACCTTTGTATTCATTCCTCTGTGGAAACACAATGTAGATACGTAAATTAATTATTTATTAATAGTTTGAGGGACTAAATGAGGAAGAAACTCAGGTGGAAAATAATAAATAAATAAACAAATAAGATGGGTACGTAGATAAATCTTGGAATTTACAGTAAAAAAAATCAGGAATCAAATGAAAACAGAAATATCAGTTTATGTCACGTTTTATAAATTAATAAATGCTTTTAAAGATTTATTTTTAATATTATTTCTGATGCATTTAATTGTATAGTTATTTCTGGAGTTGAGCGTGAAAGTTTATTTGTTGACCTCGATGTGTTTGAAAGAGCTTAAAATGTCAGTTAGTCGACCTTGAGTTGAAACTGGGGAAGTTAAATCAAACGAGATGTTTAAACGCTTAAATACCCAGAAAAGTGCACAGAGTTTGGTGTGTGTGTGCGTGTGTGTGTGTGTGTGTGTGTGTGTGTGTGTGTGTATGTAGGACGGGCTGGTGAAAGCCAACATGGAGAAGCTGACGTTCTTCGCTCTGTCGGCTCCGGAGAAACTGGACCGCATCGCCGCGTACCTGTCGGAGCGACTGACCAGAGAGCTGAACCGCCACCGCTACGGGTCAGTACACACAACGTCACGACAATGACAACACACACATGGTAACATGGCTGTGACGTGAGTGTGTGTTTGTTCTGCAGGTATGTGTGTATAGCGATGGAGGCGATGGAGCAGCTGCTGCTGGCGTGTCACTGTCAGAGCATCAACCTGCTGGTGGAGAGTTTCCTCAGCACGCTGCGTCTGCTGCTGGAGGCCGACAAACCACACCTCCACATCCTCGCCACCAGCTCGGTTCGTCCTGCGACTGCAATGTGTCAATGTACAACAGTCCTTTAAATGTAGCTCCGGTCAGCAGTCGACATGACATTCACCTCCACGGGTCACTGCACTGGTGACAAGCAGCAGAGTCAGCAGAATCAGGCTTTTGCAATGCATGATGGGTGATTATCTGGAGTATTAGTGTGAGCTGCTGTGAATTTGAATTTGAGCGGCAAACTGAAGCGATAAAGATGGCAAATTCACAAATCACAGTTTGCCTCAGAGGGCTTTACAATCTGTACAGAGACGACACCCTCTGTCCTTCGACCCTCGATTCGAGTGAGGAAAAACTTGCCCCAAAAAAAAGGCCCTTTTAACAGGGAAAAAAAAATGCGGAAGAAACCTCAGGAAGAGCCACAGAGGAGGGATCCCTCTCCCAGGACGGACAGACGTGCAATAGATGTCGCATGTACAGAGCAGATCAACGAGATCACAATGTATTCGATTATAAGCGATGGTTGACAGGAATGAAAGTACATTAAGATGTATTACAGCAATAATAATGAAATGCACATGGAAATGTGATTACTAGTGATAACAGTAGTAGTGATTAATGGTAAGGATGGTATGTAGTAATGCAGTACGATAATAGTAGTGGAACGTATGTAACAGAGATATGACTAATAATCTGACTAATTAATCTGATTTTCATTTATATGACTGTAAAATAAATGCAGTACGCTGCTGTGAATTTACTGCAGTTGTTAGCCAGTGGTTTCATTCATTTTTTACAGTGTGCTGCAGTCAGGCTGATAAACAGAAGTGAAGAAAACTCCCAAAAGTTACAAAGTAATCTGTGGGCTCTCCTCCCGTCGGTAAACGAGGGAGCAGAATCTGATATGAGTGCAGTTAAATGTGTGTTTTTGTGAATGGAGTCTGGTGTCTTTGTGGAGAGAGAGAGATATCAGCTGTTTCCAGTTAAACAAAAATAATGGTACTCTGTGACGAAGGTCC